>NW_027509276.1:115397-281887 GCF_048541705.1 Temnothorax americanus
CCCCAAATTATTTTACTTTTAAAAAAAAAATATATTTAAAAAACGATCCCGTGATTTGCCGAAATGCCGTGTTTTGGGCTGGATTCCTTGGCCCTTCCCCCTAAAAAAAAAAAAAATTATATAAAAATTTAAAACATACACGCGCAAAAATAAACGTACCTAAAAATCTAGTAAAATTTTTTAATCGAAAAAAGCCCTTTTTCCAAATAACTTTTCCTATTACCCCCAGCTGAAAAAAATTTAAACGAAAATTTTTTTAAAAAAAAAACCCACACAAAAAAAAATTTACCTCTGGAATGAAATTTATACTCGCCGGAATAGGCTCGCGAAACGTGGGGCCCGGCTATAACAAATTATTAAATTTAATTTATTGGATTAAAAAAAAGTATTTTTATTAAAATGTACTCCCTTCGGTGCACGGGCCCACCTCAAATGTTATATCGAAAATAGGTATCTTATTTGCAAAGATTCCTGTATGGGTGAACGAAACTTTCCCCCCCCATTGCAGGGGGAATCTGAAATCTTAAATTTGTAAAATTTTTTTTGGTATAAATAAAAAAAAAATTTCCCCAAAAAATTTTATTACGCAGAATTTTTATTATTGCGCACACAAAAACACTTACACCCGAACAAGGGAAACCGTTTTTGAAAACGCATTTGGGAAATGTAAACTTTTCAAAGTATTTTGGTTTTTAAAAAAAATTCGCGTCGCGTCTAAAAAGATGGGGGTTGACAAACCCCCAAAGGGCAAACCGGGAGTTCTTTATTATCAAAGACAGGGGAAAAAAAAAGGAGGGGATTTTGGGGGAAAAAAAATATACAAGAATAGCATTATGCATAGAGAAAAAATGCGTTTTATAAAACCGACTCTACCCCGGAATCGTCGAGTTTTTTTTCCCAGCGCGAGGGGAGCGAACGCGCGTGAATTGGGGGGAAAGGGAGCGATAAAGGGAAAACACGATATCGGGACAAAGCGTATATCTTTTTTTTAAAAATTAAAATTTTTATTTTTTTACCGGGGAATCCCCCTTCCCCGATTTTTAAAACGCGCCCTTTGAGAATCGCCCACAATAAAAAAAAGTTTTGAAAAAAACATTTTTTATTTGTCTCGAGATACACTTGGCGATTATATGTTTTTTTTAATTCCAATTTATAAAAAAAAATGTGCGCGTTTTTTTTTTTTTAAAAGCCCCGGGGGCCTTTCCTTTTTCGAAAAATCGCGGGGGTTTCGATGTAGTGAGTTCGTCCCCGCCCCGGGTCAGTCGCGGCGTCGGAACCCGTACCCGATCTCGAACCACGAAATCCTTCGCCGCCTCCGCCGCCAAAACCCGGCCCCCAAAGGCGGTTCGAATCGTCGACGCAGATCCCCCCCTCAAACCCTTCCAATCGGCTGGGGTTGCCCCGTCTGAAAGGACCCCTTTTTTTCCTTGCCCCTGGAGCGTTTGACTCGAAACCCCCTCCCGCGGGAGTCGGAGACACTCGTCGCATCGCCTTTTCCCACGCGGGGTCCCCTTCCGCGTCGACACTCTCGACCCCGTTCCACAGGGGAAATCCAAGGGTTCCCCCTGGGGAACGTTGAATCCCCAACCCCGGCAAAGGGAAACGACAAAGACCTGTAAGTAGCTAGGAACAACCCCTGCCCCAGGGTCTGGGTTTGGGCGGTTGCGGGGCGGGGGGGGCTTGGGTGCCGCGGGGGAGCGCCGTAAGCGGGGGGCGAGGGGGTCGAGGGACGGTGTAAAAGGGAAAAGCGTAGGGGGGGCTATGGGGGGGGAAGGAAAACGGGGCGAGGGGGGGCGGGGACGGGGGGGGAAAACACTTTAGTAAATTTAGGTGTGGGGGGGCCCCCCAAAACGGGGGTGTTTTTCCCGAGGTCCCTCTTAGCGTTGGCTACTACTTTCCCTACATTTTTTTTTCCCCTTTTTTTACGGTAAAAATCGTGAGTTTTCCCCCCCCCGGAGGGGGAGCGTCGAGCGCGCTTCTTCGTCCCAACGGGAGGGCGCGGTTTTTTCCAGGGAAAAGTTTGGGGATTGGCTACGCGGGCGCGGTTTTCCCCAGTTTGACGTTGGCGATTGGCTGCGGAATTTTTTTTCCTTTTTTTCGCTGACGTATAAAGGGTGGTTTTTTCCCATGTACGACGTTAGCGATTTGGGTGGGGTTTTTATTTTTTTTTTTTTTTTTCCGATGTATCGAGAGAGGAAACCCCGGGGAGAGACCCAAAACCGCCTCTTGGTTTATCCCCCCAACCCCTACGGTTTTGCAAAAAATTTTTTTATCGCGCGGGCCGAATCGCGTTAAAGGGCGCTGTCGACGTCGCGTCCCCTTTTGTTTTTTCTTTTCTAGACGACGTGCAAGCGGTCGTCGGTTTCCCCAGCGAGGGGGAGGGTCGATCGCGGGGCTTTTTCGTCCCACGACGGGCCGGGCGGTTTTTGAGTTCGAGAGAGATCGAGAGAGAGAAAACGATACCGCTCTCCCTTTACCCCCAAACCCTTTCGTTCGCTTAAAATTTTTTTTTCGCGCGTCCGAAAACCCCGTTCAAGGCGTGTCGACGTTGCATCCCCCTTTTTGTTTTTTCTTTTCTCGAGCGACGTGGAGCGGGGGGGGTGTCCTCCCGCGAGGGGGGGGTTCGATCGCGCTTCTTGCCCGACGGGCCGGCCGGGTTTTTTTGATTATCGAAAGACCGAGAGGACGAACCGCTCTCTCTCGTTCACCCCAAAACCCTACGTTTCGCGAATAATATTTTTTTTTCCGGTCCCAATTCGGTTTAAGGGCGCGTCGGGGTCCAAAATCCCTTTTTTTTTCTCGAACGACGGGCGAGCAATTTGGGCGTTTTTTTCCCGGGGGAAAAAGTTATCTCTGGGGGAGAAAACCAAAGTTGAGTACGAAAAGGTATAAAAATGAGTTTTGCTCGCACGGGGGGGGAAAACGGTGACGGGATTTACAAAGTATCGTGGGAAAAGCGGTGCGAAAAAAATCGGAACCCGGGGAATAAGTTGTTTTTTAAAAACGGTACCCAGCACGATAAGTAGGGAAATTTGCAAAAAAACCCGGGGGTTTAATTATAAAAATTTGAAAAAAACCCACCAAAAAGTCGTTTTCGTCAAAAAATGGCGTTTGGGGGGGTGAAGAAGAAAAAGGCGATGGAAACTAGCGACTCCCTCATTTTCGGAAAAGAAAATTTGGAGCGCGAACGCGGGGCGAGCGCCGTGGTGAGGGCGACGATGGTTTAAATTTCCCTAGGGGGCCCCGATTAACGCGGAAATTGGGCCCCTCAAAATATCATTTTATCAGACGGTGTTCGGAGGGGAGAAGCACGTGGATTTACACCCCGGGGGTCTCGTCGTCTTTTTCGATCGAGTGAAAAATTTTTTGTTCCGAGGGTTTAAACCCTTTTGGATAAAAGCAGAAAGGTGCGACGAATTGTCGCCGCGGCGTCCGGCCCACCGGAAGGGGTATCGCCGGGGGGGAGACGACGATGCGACGAGTGGGCTCCAGCTCCCCCGGGGAGAATGTCGGTTTGGGGCGCTCCCGGGGGGCGAGGCCCAACCCCCGGGCCGGGACCGCTTTTGGTGGCTCCCAATAGGGACTGGAAGGGTTGAGGTAGGGGTCTGCGTTTTGGCGATTCGAACGCCCGGGGGGCCGGTTTGGGCGGGAAAGGGGGCAGGACCGCCCGCGTCAGGGAAGGATTTTCGTGGGCGAGACTAGATACGCGTCGAAGTAGCGGTCACAGGCGTTGCGACGAACTCGACGTTACATCGAACCCGCGCGATTTTCGAGGATGCAAAGGCACCGTGCTCGAAAAAAGGCAGGAAATTTGAAACAACCAACAGTGTTTGAAGGGGTAAATCGTTATGTTCAATTGGAATTCGTAGCGAACGATAAGAATCGAGGTGAAGAGTATAGGTACGCGGATACGACCAGTCCTCCAAGCGTCAAATTGGAGCAAGGGGACGATATGCGCGTGTTGCGCGACACAATTCTAGCCAGGGTTGGACGAATTTCAGGAACGCGACAGCGGATGGGCGTTTGTCTAGAATACTGAACTAACGGTGAACGTGAACACGGTAATCCCATGCGCGTGGGACGTTGGATGGAAATACCGAAGGATAAGACTTAAAAAGGCGGTGGTAAACGTGCGATCGGAGAAGGAACGTTTTTCGCCGCGCGGGTGGTCGCGGCTCTGTATCCCGCGAGCGGCACGCGGAACACGATTGCGTCTCGTATCCCGATTACGCGACGGTGCTGAATATCGACGGGATAAACTGGTAAGGCCTTGCCTTTTGGTGTTTATCGAACGCGGACTAGCTCGCCGGACCAGGAGTCGATGGTAGGCCCAGAGACAGAAGGGCAGTTTGATACGAAACGGTGGTTTATTACAGTGGCTCAATTACAGAGTACGGAAAAGCATAGGTTGATGCGGCGGACGCGGGCGGTTATATGTATAAGACGGCCGCAGAATACTTACAACGCATTCGGTGTATGCGGCGGACGCGAGGGGGGCTTATATCCTATAAGACGGTCGCGATAATTACAAATTGGGAGCGATCTGATTTAGCGGCGGACGCTGGGCGATTATATGCATAAGGACGGTCGCGATACTTTAAAACGCATTCGGTGTATGCGGCGGCGCGTGGATTATATTTCTAAAAAACGGGTCGGGTTTAAAATTTGGGAAAGCCCCTCTGATTTATGCGGCGGACGGGGGGCCCGGGATTTTTTATGCTATAAACGGCCCCGCGCCCATTCCCCCAAATGTCGGGGATTTTGGGGGGGCATTCGGTTTATTGCGGGCTTGGAGGGGCCGAATCTGTGGTCCCGGCCCGCCCCGGGGGCTGGGGATCGGAACCGGTGTGAGGGGCCCTTAAAGGCCGGCCAAAGGGCTGGTCGGCCCGCGTACCCGAAAAATGGGCGGCGCGGGCGCGTGTGTGGGGCCGGGCCGGTTTTCTTTTCTCGCGAAATAAACCCGGGTTTTAAAATTATCCCGGCGCGGAGGAAAGGAAAACAAACGGCCAGGGCTGGGGGGGGCGATCGGTTGACAGGGGGCCACTTTCCCGGGCGGAAAGAACCCCTTGTCGAGGCCTAACCACGCCGACCCCTGGTTACCGTGGAAAGGGGGGTTTTTCCGGGGTTTAAAAAAGGGGGGTCGCGCTCGAAAACTCTCGAGCGAGGCAAAACGCTGTACCCCCCTTTGGTGAGCTGGCGGAAAAACGAAAGGTACTTCTTTTTCGGGGGTAGCGGGCACTTAGCTAAGCTCGGTTTGCGAGAGTCGACTGTCGCGGGGGCCGGTATTTTATCCCTTCCCGGTGGTCCCCAAACGGGGAGGGAGGCCGCCCCCCGCTGAGCCGCCCGCCGGGGGAGGGGAACGGGATCGGGCGGGGGGAAAACGCGCCCCTCGCTCGGCGGCGCTGGGCCCCCTGGGTGTCGTGGGAAACCCCGGGCATGTGGGTTTGCGGGGGGACGCCCCGCACAAAGAATCGCGGGCTCCTTCCCTTTCAAAAAAAAGGTGGTGCGCACCGCCCCCTTTTCCTCCCCCGACGAATCGCGGCGGCATCCGTCACCTCCTCCCCGGAAACGATGCATTTTTTGGGGGGTGCATCTTTTACAAAATTTTCCCCTAGATCAAAAACACTTTTCGGAAATTTCCCAACGTCAGAATCCGTTTCCATCAAGGTTTTCCACCACCGGAAAGGAGTTTGGGAAAGAAATAAAATTCGGACGGGCGCCGCCCGACAACCGGGGTTCGGCTCTCTTTAAACCAGGGGGTAAAGGGATGGCCATTTTAAATCTCCTATATCTCGCAAAAGGGTTTTGCGGGCGTTTCAACGGGGGTCATTTCGCCGGGTTTAAAGAACTTACGCAAATTTGGTTAAATTCCCCAAATTTGGGTTTTTTGGGGGCCCGCGCGGAAGCACTTTTTGCGAGGGTAAAAAAAAAATTTGGGGAAAAAGGGAACGGCGAGAAGTTTTTATTTTTTTAAGGGGGTCTTTCGCAAATCCCTACCACTTTTTTTATACGGGAAAATTTGGGCCGCTCACGGCGCGCTGGGGTTTCGTTTAAACCACGGGCGCCATCTTCTTCCCCAACGGGGACAAAAGGGGCTGTCTTCAAAATCTGACGGGAAAGGAGGGGAACCCCCCCCTTTGGGGTTACGGGGGAGGGGGTGGTGTCTTCTTGAACCGGGGGGAGGGGGAAAATTTCCAAGGGGGGGCGAGATACGCTTTTTCGGGGTCACGTCCCGTTCGCCGGGTTTCTATCTTTTCTGCACCTCCCACATCCGGGATCCACTTCCCAGATATCGTCGCGGCGGGATTGTGTTTCGGGGTTCTTTAAACCGAGCTTCGCGTTCTGGGCCGTCGCGCTAAGTTTTAAAAATTCTCCCCCAAATAATCTAGTAAACTTACGTAGGACAGAAACGCAAATTTCTGTGCGCGACGCTTGCCCACTTGTGTGGGAAAAATTTTTCCAAAAAACCGGGGGGAAAAAACGCTTTGCGAGTAACGTACAAATTTTTAGCCGGAGTATCAAACCCGGCGCCTACAACAGGAAACTGAGAAAAACCCTGGGAGTACGGGATTTGAAAAAGGAGGACCCGATCTGCCACTCGAAGGGGGATTTCCGTACATCGTCGACATTGGGAAATTGGGGAAACCACTTCCCCCGGGGGTTTTTTAACCCCTACCGACGAGACCGCGACGGACACTACGACACGCACGGGGTTTGGCGACTTTTTCCGGGGGAACCGGGGGTAAGGGCCTTATCTCAAACCGATGCTTCTTCTGGGGGATATTTTTGAAAATTTTGGGGACCGGTTGGCGATTTGGGGGCTCACCCCCACGTTTATTTTTGGGGGTACCGGGGAGCAATGCTGAATACCCCCGGGGGCTTTCGAGGCCACCGACACACTGGTGCTTTCTGGAACGGGGGAATACGGCGGCCTCATCAAAGTCCTCGTACCCCCGGGGATAACAACGGCACTACCGAAAATCTTTCCCCCCCGATACTATCTTTTTATTACACGGAAATTTTATGGCTGGGTTGTCAATCGCCCGTACCCAAATTTCCCTGGCCCGCGACCCCGGAAAAATTTTACTTTTCACCGTCCCCGAAAAAAGGCGTGTGGTTTTCATTTGGAGGGGATTCAGATCCGGTCCTGCACACGCCCAGGGGGGCCTGCCTTTCCCAACGCCAAAACCCCGGGTTTTGGGGGGAGAAACTGCTCCCACCCCCTACGACAAATCGCGCTAGTGACGCACATAAATCTGCAGGGTTGCGACGGGGTTTGCCTGACCGGTTCGTCGCTTTTTCGATTCACCCTTTCCCCTTTTTTGGCCCCCCCGGGGCAATCGAACTAAACAAAAAACTTTTTGGGGCCGCCGACAACAGTTTGAACGAAATAGTAAACTGAAACAATGCCTCTTGGTGAGAGGAAACGTGGCATCACTGGACTGCCCGGACGCGTGGGAGGGCCGGTCGGCCGGAGGGAACGCCAAAACCCAATTTTTACCAGGAGGTCTTTCGGAAATCTCGTCGCGATCGGTGCAAGGCCGGGTAAAAATTTAACCCGGTTCGGGGAAAAGGGTTTCCGGATACCCCCGCGCGCCTCTACGATTTTTACTACGACTAAGGCGCCCTCAAAACCGCCGGGGTCGAATTTTTACCCAACCGCTCCGATCTATTCGGGAGTGCGAAACCCGGGGAGCTTTTAGAGCATTTGCAATTCGCCGAGCGTTACGCGGAAATCGCCAGGAAAACCGCGGAAGGAAGTCCCGGGTTTTTAAGGCGAAACAAGGGCGATCATTGGAGTTGGGGCTCAAGCGAAATGTACGCAACAAGGTACCTTGACAAAACCCAAAGAAAAAGGGCGTCAGAACCCTAGTCCTAAAAGATCACGTTCAGGATTTTCGGGGGCTCAAAAAAGCGCGCGAGCTAAAACGCCCTCTGATACCCGGCCTCCGACTTTTAAAACCTTCCCGGGCAGAAACGCTCCATTTCCCCACCCGACAACGTGCGGAGGTTTGGGAAACGGGAAACGCTTCCCCCGGGACTTCGGAAACCGTGTAAAAAAAAAAAAATATATCTTTTCTAAAAATTGTATTATCGTAAGATCAATACGTAGAAAAAATACCGATGAATAGTTACTTTTTTCGACGTTTCTGATACATCGAGTCAATCGGAAACGGACGAAGTCAGTGAAGTTACAATTGCATCTCAACCGGCAAGTGGATCTATGAAAAAAAAATGGAAAGCCGATTATAGATTAGTTGTTAGTGTAATTTTTTTATATCTGATTTATGATCGGTTTATAAGTCAGATTTACTGCCTGATTGAATGTCAGTAATCACGTCATTCTTCATTCTGTAACTTATGTTGAATATTGTAGATATTTCACAATTGTTTTTTTTTTATCATATTACTCGTATAACATATTTGTATTTTTTTTTCGTATAACATATTTGTATTTTTTTTTCGTATAACATATTTGTATTTTTTCTCTACGTGAAAAAAAAACAACGAACGATGTCGTTCCTCTTCACACGCGCCTATTCCACAATTTCCACAGTGTACATTACGAGCTACCGAGTGCGCAAAAATGGTCGGTCGCGAGAACGCGATAAACATTGCGTACCGCCGAATGCGTAAGAATGGCCGATCGCGGTACCCCTTAATTGAACAAACAGAGAAACGGCGAACGATTGACGAGAGAGCGAGACGGGGAAGGAGCGATAACGCGGAGACGCTTCAGCGCGAATGACCCGACGAGCCGCTGCGGCGCGAGTGAGCGATAACGCGAGGTGCGGTTACGAGCGATAACGCGAGTTGTTCTAATAATGTTTTTTTTCTTTTTTCTATTTTTTTCTTACGTATTGTATAAATATAAATAACACTTTTATAAATAATGAAAATTTTTTATGCAGCATACGGATATTATAACATAAATTTATACGACTACATGCAACATAAATTATTTTACTGTAAACACCCACTTTTTTTATAATTACTAGACACTACAGACGCGCGCGCTATTTAACTTTAACGTTATGCTATTACTATTACACTACAGACGCGCGCGCTATTTAGCTTTAACGTTATGCTATTACTATTACACTATTAACCCACCTTGATACACACACACACACACACACACACACACACACACACACACACACACAACTGACAAAATATACAATGACAGCTGCAAATGAAGTAAGCGCAGCGAGAGAACCAATCGGCATCGTGGAAAAAAGTGACAACAATACCTACGACATGCCCTTTTTAGAAGAGGAGTCACTATATAATTACCTATCTCCGATCCGCTGATATTTCGCGTGGCACTTCGAGCCTTGCGTGACGCGACCAAAATTCAGAATTAAACGATTTTATATTTATAATAATGATGAGAGATCGCATTAATAATATTAACCTCGCGACACATATTTTACTGTAAACACCCACTTTTTTTATAATTACTAGACACTACAGACGCGCGCGCTATTTAGCTTTAACGTTATGCAATTACTATTACACTACAGACGCGCGCGCTATTTAGCTTTAACGTTATGCTATTACTATTACACTATTAACCCACCTTGATACACACACACACACACACACACACACACACACACACACAACTGACAAAATATACAATGACAGCTGCAAATGAAGTAAGCGCAGCAAGAGAACCAATCGGCATCGTGGAAAAAAGTGACAACAATACCTACGACATGCCCTCTTTAGAAGAGGAGTCACTATATAATTACCTATCTCCGATCCGCTGATATTTCGCGTGGCACTTCGAGCCTTGCATGACGCGACCAAAATTCAGAATTAAACGATTTTATATTTATAATAATGATGAGAGATCGCATTAATAATAATATTAACCTCGCGACACAACGCGAGCCGACGCATGACAGTCCCTCACGGGATGAAGCAAGCTCGCGGCGCGGCAATCAATCGAGATAGCCAATCAGCATCGCGGAAAAGAGGCTTCAATTTTACGATACAAACGAAATTCACTCAGGTAACACGCCTTTTTTTAAAGCGGATGTAAACATATCCTTCTAACTTCACTTTTCAAAAAATTATGGCGTATTCCAAACTCGTTGAATTGTGAGTGCCGCAACGCTCATCAAAGCTGGCTGTGATATGAGCATCATTACATCAGCATATTACAACCACTTTGTGAGCAACGCGAGCACGCTTTCCTCCTTGCAGTCGAGAATACAATCTCCAGAACGTCTCTCATGTTACATCCTTTCGCGTTTCCGCACGGTGTAAACGGAGAGGGCGATGCGTAAAACGGCAATCGAAATCGTCAAAAATGGCTGTGATATGAAATTCAGAGGAGCAACACGTCAAAATATATTTGGCAATAGAAAAACCTCCAATTCGATTGGCGATCGGCGATTCCGATTTTCGCGACGGATCAGATATCTCGTTACGTCGACTCTCCACAAATCTGATCTGCAACAATTCCTCACGAGCGGCTCGCTTACACCGTATGCCGCGCCGTCGCGAGAAAAACTCATTTTATACGCGTTCGTTATCTCAACGTTGTCTTTCCCCGGAAAAAACGACGACCGCTCGCCGCGTCGTTCGAGAAAAACAAAAGGAGGATGTGACGACAGCGACCTTGAACGAGTTCGGTATTATTCGCGAAACGTACGGTTCGGGTGAACGAAGAGAGCGGTATCGTCTCTCTCAGTCTCTCTCGATACAACGAGGCTGGTCGGAAAAACCGCGTCCGGCTCGTTGAGACGAAGAAGCGCGCGATCGACGCTCCCCCTCGCGGGAGGACGACTCGCGATTCTCGCTATTTTGGGGAAAGAGTCGTCCTCCCGCGAGGGGGAGCGTCGATCGCGCGCTCGCGCGCTCGCGAGTCGTCCTCCCGCGAGGGGGAGCGTCGATCGCGCGCTTCTTCGTCTCAACGAGCCGGACGCGGTTTTTCCGACCAGCCTCGTTGTATCGAGAGAGACTGAGAGAGACGATACCGCTCTCTTCGTTCACCCGAACCGTACGTTTCGCGAATAATACCGAACTCGTTCAAAGTCGCTGTCGTCACATCCTCCTTTTGTTTTTCTCGAACGACGCGGCGAGCGGTCGTCGTTTTTTCCGGGGAAAGACAACGTTGAGATAACGAACGCGTATAAAATGAGTTTTTCTCGCGACGGCGCGGCATACGGTGTAAGCGAGCCGCTCGTGAGGAATTGTTGCAGATCAGATTTGTGGAGAGTCGACGTAACGAGATATCTGATCCGTCGCGAAAATCGGAATCGCCGATCGCCAATCGAATTGGAGGTTTTTCTATTGCCAAATATATTTTGACGTGTTGCTCCTCTGAATTTCATATCACAGCCATTTTTGACGATTTCGTTTGCCGTTTTACGCATCGCCCTCTCCGTTTACACCGTGCGGAAACGCGAAAGGATGTAACATGAGAGACGTTCTGGAGATTGTATTCTCGACTGCAAGGAGGAAAGCGTGCTCGCGTTGCTCACAAAGTGGTTGTAATATGCTGATGTAATGATGCTCATATCACAGCCAGCTTTGATGAGCGTTGCGGCACTCACAATTCAACGAGTTTGGAATACGCCATAATTTTTTGAAAAGTGAAGTTAGAAGGATATGTTTACATCCGCTTTAAAAAAAGGCGTGTTACCTGAGTGAATTTCGTTTGTATCGTAAAATTGAAGCCTCTTTTCCGCGATGCTGATTGGCTATCTCGATTGATTGCCGCGCCGCGAGCTTGCTTCATCCCGTGAGGGACTGTCATGCGTCGGCTCGCGTTGTGTCGCGAGGTTAATATTATTATTAATGCGATCTCTCATCATTATTATAAATATAAAATCGTTTAATTCTGAATTTTGGTCGCGTCTCGCAAGGCTCGAAGTGCCACGCGAAATATCAGCGGATCGGAGATAGGTAATTATATAGTGACTCCTCTTCTAAAGAGGGCATGTCGTAGGTATTGTTGTCACTTTTTTCCACGATGCCGATTGGTTCTCTTGCTGCGCTTACTTCATTTGCAGCTGTCATTGTATATTTTGTCAGTTGTGTGTGTGTGTGTGTGTGTGTGTGTGTGTATCAAGGTGGGTTAATAGTGCAATAGTAATAGCATAACGTTAAAGCTAAATAGCGCGCGCGTCTGTAGTGTAATAGTAATTGCATAACGTTAAAGCTAAATAGCGCGCGCGTCTGTAGTGTCTAGTAATTATAAAAAAAAGTGGGTGTTTACAGTAAAATATGTGTCGCGAGGTTAATATTATTAATGCGATCTCTCATCATTATTATAAATATAAAATCGTTTAATTCTGAATTTTGGTCGCGTCACGCAAGGCTCGAAGTGCCACGCGAAATATCAGCGGATCGGAGATAGGTAATTATATAGTGACTCCTCTTCTAAAAAGAGCATGTCGTAGGTATTGTTGTCACTTTTTTCCACGATGCCGATTGGTTCTCTTGCTGCGCTTACTTCATTTGCAGCTGTCATTGTATATTTTGTCAGTTGTGTGTGTGTGTGTGTGTGTGTGTGTGTGTGTGTGTGTGTGTGTGTGTGTGTGTGTGTGTATCAAGGTGGGTTAATAGTGTAATAGTAATAGCATAACGTTAAAGCTAAATAGCGCGCGCGTCTGTAGTGTAATAGTAATAGCATAACGTTAAAGCTAAATAGCGCGCGCGTCTGTAGTGTCTAGTAATTATAAAAAAAGTGGGTGTTTACAGTAAAATAATTTATGTTGCATGTAGTCGTATAAATTTATGTTATAATATCCGTATGCTGCATAAAAAATTTTCATTATTTATAAAAGTGTTATTTATATTTATACAATACGTAAGAAAAAAATAGAAAAAAGAAAAAAAACATTATTAGAACAACTCGCGTTATCGCTCGTAACCGCACCTCGCGTTATCGCTCACTCGCGCCGCAGCGGCTCGTCGGGTCATTCGCGCTGAAGCGTCTCCGCGTTATCGCTCCTTCCCCGTCTCGCTCTCTCGTCAATCGTTCGCCGTTTCTCTGTTTGTTCAATTAAGGGGTACCGCAATCGGCCATTCTTACGCATTCGGCGGTACGCAATGTTTATCGCGTTCTCGCGACCGACCATTTTTGCGCACTCGGTAGCTCGTAATGTACACTGTAGAAATTGTGGAATAGGCGCGTGTGAAGAGGAACGACATCGTTCGTTGTTTTGTTTTTTCACGTAGAGAAAAAATACAAAATATGTTATACGAAAAAAATACAAATATGTTATACGAAAAAAATACAAATATGTTATACGAGTAATATGATAAAAAAAACAATTGTGAAATATCTACAATATTCAACATAAGTTACAGAATGAAGAATGACGTGATTACTGACATTCAATCAGGCAGTAAATCTGACTTATAAACCGATCATAAATCAGATATAAAAAAATTACACTAACAACTAATCTATAATCGGCTTTCCATTTTTTTTTCATAGATCCACTTGCCGGTTGAGATGCAATTGTAACTTCACTGACTTCGTCCGTTTCCGATTGACTCGATGTATCAGAAACGTCGAAAAAAGTATACATATTCATCGGTATTTTTTCTACGTATTGATCTTACGATAATACAATTTTTAGAAAACGTATGATATTGTTTTATTTTTTTACAACGGTATTCCGTAATGTCCCCAGGGAAGCGTTTCCACGCTGTCCAACCTCACGCATCGCTTGTCGTCGTGCGGACTGAGAGCAAGTTTCTGCTCCGACACGGTGAAAACGTCGTGCAGGCACGAGCGTATACACGACTGGTGCGTTTTCAGCTCGCGCGCGTTTCGCAGGCACGCCACGTAATCCTCGAACGTGATCTTCTTAGCGACTACGTGTCTCTTGACGCCCTTTATTCTCTTGGTGTCGTCACATCCGAGTACCTTGTTAGCGTACATCTTCGCTCTGAGGCCCACGAACTCCATCATGATCGCGCCGTTGTTCTCGTCCTTCATCAAACCGGGCATCTTCCTGTTGACGCGCGGCATACCGTGCGCGTTATTCTCCGCGTAATCGCTCGTGTCGAATCTGTCTAAATCGCGTCTCATAAGCTCGTACGCGTCTTCGCACTCCAGCGAATAGATCAGACTGTCGGTATCGGTGTAAAGAATTCGACACCGGTCGCGATAGAGCGGCGCCATGTAGTCGTAGTGAAACTCGTAGAGGCGCGTCTTGGATATCTCGAGAATACACATTCCCACGTAGACCGGCTTGTTGAATTTCACCTCGAGCCTTCGCAGCTCGATCGCGACGAGATTCTCCGAGAAGACGCTCCTGCTGTGAAAGTTCGGTCTGGCGATCATCGCCTCCGCGCCGTACCTGCCCTCCCATCGCGTCGCGAGACGCACGTCCACGTGATCGCGCACGTTCTCCATCGTCTTACCGAAGACGGCATTGTTCATCAGTTTGTACATATTTCGTTCAAACTCGTTGCTCGCGCGAGTCCTGAACGTTGTGTTCAGCTCGATGTAGCCGCGAAGCCAAGGTGACTGGGTGAATCGCAGAACGCGACGAACTCGCGTCAGTCGCAAACCCAGTCGCAGACATTGCTGCAGATTTCGATAGTGCGTCACGTAGCGCGATTTGTCGTAGAGCGTGGCGAGCAGTTTCTCCTGCCGCTTACCGGGCGGTTTATCGCGCGTTGGGCACAACGGCAGGTCCGCGTGGGCGTCGTGCAGGTCACCAGGATACTCGAGATCCACCTCCAGAATGTAACCGACATCGCCGTTCGGTGGCACGGTCGTCACGTCAAAATTCTCAGGGTCGAGCCACTGGAAATTCGCGTACGGCAGCGATTCGCACATAGCCCAGCCATACAGATTGTTCACGTCGTAATACATGAGATACGTATCGGGCTGGGACGAATCGTATGTCGGTACGTGCCTGTTGTTAGCTCGCGCGTACCTGAGCGTGCGACCGAGCACTTCACTGCAGCCGCGTCGATTGATAAAGCAATCACCCCGAGTAATACTGCGCAGGTTGCCGGATGCGGAGCCACGCGCGGCACAGCAGGAACGAGCGGTGGAAGGAGCGCAGCCGCTTCATGCAGACCCGGCAGCGACGTCCGTGCCAAGGGAGACTGAACTCCCATGTATGCCGCCCACGCCGTTGATGTCGGCACTACAGTTGCCTGCAATGACTCCCGCGCTTCCTCCGATTACAGACTCGATCGCGGGATTCATAAATTACAAGTTCCCGATCGGTCCGTTAGAACAGCCTTCCGACGACTTCGAGTCGCCGTCGGGAGAAAGTGACAGCGAGGATGATTAAGCCGAGAAGCCGGTGTAGGGAGAGACGGCTCGTCAGTTGTCACATGTATATATACAAATACACCTTTTGTTTCCATTTTGATTAATATTAATTTAGTTTAGACAACTTACGTGACAGAATAGTCAGTTACTTTATTTTCAGTATATTTTCAGTTATGCCATGAGAAACATTATTTTAGGGTTACACTTACTGCGTTGTTAAATAATATAGAGTTAAGTTGTATTGACAGCCGATACGGCTTGATAGATTTAGTTTGCGTATCAATAAAACACACGATCGGCAAGGCGGCAGAGACCGCACATAGATTTTAGTTTCGAATTATATCCGACCGATCGGTGCTAAACCACGTTCAGTTCATAGTTTAACTTACCGCCGATCGAAAAGGTCTGATGCAATTTACCGATTGTTGGTAAAGATTAGGCGATAACAACGGTATAAGGATAAACGCGTTTAAGCGGAACGCCGATAAGAAGTTCGAGCGATAATCCGTATCGGGGGCACAGAGAATCATCTCTCGGACCCGGTACACGCGTTCATGAGGTGGACGCCAAGGAAACGCCAAGTCCGTGGACAAAAACATCTTCTCCAAGGACAAACAGGCTCAATCGACATCCAAGACCTGGGACATCCTCCCAAAGGGTCGGCGCCATTGTCCGACAAAATCCGGGCGAAACACATTTTCGCCAGGAATTTATTGATCCGACGGTCGTACCAGGACCTGGGACACCCTCCCAGGGGGTCGGCGCCATTGTCCAACAAAATCTGGGCGAAACACATTTTCGCCAGGAATTTATTGATCCGACGGTCGTACCAGGACCTGGGACACCCTCCCAGGGGGTCGGCGCCATTGTCCAGCCAAATCCGGGCGAAACGCACTTTCGCCAGGAACTTATCCATCCGGTGGTCGTACCAAGTCCTGGGACACCCGCCTAGGGGGTCGACGTCGAGCTCCGACAAAGATCCCCAGGATACGCATCATCTCCGGGAACAGTGGCCCGGAACAGCGATACCAGCACCTGGGAGACACAGCCAGAGGGTCGGCGTCAACGGCCGACGACATCGACGTCACCCGGACGTCATCTACGGGGACAACACCCAAATTCACCTTCAGGGGCATCTTCGAGGAGGTGCGCATAGGTCGACGTCGTCCGCGTCGAACATTTTCCGGGAGTGAAAACCTGGTGCAGCGGTACCGAGGAAGGAAGGTTCTCGCACTGCGTTGCGCGTGGAAATTTCCACGGGAACCTTCCAGAACGGGCGATGCGCAAAAGGACACGCGAGAGGGTGGTGAAAATCATCGTGTTTTCGCATGATCGCGCCAGATGTGCCGGCCGCGAACAATAGACGATCGAGAAAGTTCCGGGGAGTGGGAACGATCCGGCATAAGTGGGGAGCCCAAGCGAGAGCGACCGCTCGAGGCAGTCTCTCGGGTATAGCCGTGGCGAACACACGTATCACACTCTGTACGATCGGCATACGCGTTATACTTTACAACCGAGAACTCCCGCGTACTATCGCGTAAAATTACTCGTCTTAACCAACAGCGAGGGGCAATTAATTGCCAAATACAATCGAGTGTTAGCAACAATACGCGAGTTGAAATTCGGATACATTGTTAATTAGTGGAAGTGCAATTATCGAGTATATAACAACCACGGGCATTGGGTCACGCGGATACGGAATATTGTGCGGACATTATTAATCATTGTATTTAACCACCGAATACTCGTTCGTTAATTCAGCGCACGAACATTGTATGATAGAGTGATGGTCACGGCCGAGTGCGTGATCATAGTTTAACAATCACGAGGTTCAAAGTCCTCCGATCGGAATAATTATCTGGAATAAAAGCATCGTATCGACTAAACGAATAAGCCGAGATACGCAATTTGAATAATTGTGCAACTTTATTAAAATAAAGCGACGTTCACACCGAGGCGAGAAACTCGCGTTGTGAGACACCTTTATGATATTGTGAAACGGCCTGTAACGTTGAAATGATGATGTGGCATTAAAGATTAATTAATTCTGAAACAAATTTTCCTGATTAATTATAAAAAATTATCGATACTTACCTTCTACTTACCTTGTCCTTCGGCGATGATCCAACGTTGTCCAGCGGCAATCCGGTATGCGATGTAAAGCGAGGATCCGGGGAAGCAGAGCAGCAACAGAGCAGCGATCCATCCGAGGCGGGAACTGAAAAAAGAGAAGCGCATTAGTACGTAATTAAACATAATTATCGGGACTTATCCTTATCTGGTATGCGAGGTAAAGCGAGGATCCAGAGACGGATAACGGCAACGGCGATCCAATCCGGGCGTCGATCTGCAACATAACATAAAATAATTAGTACATAATTATTTTATAATTACTTACCTCTATCTGGTATGCGATGTAAAGCGAGGATCCAGGGATGAGAAGCAGCAACGGTGATCCAACAGGGACATCAGTCTGAAATAAAATTCAAATAATTAGGATATAATTGAATTATCCTTACTTACCTCTATCTGGTATGCGATGTAAAGCGAGGATCCAGGGATGAGAAGCAGCAACGGTGATCCATCAGGGACATCCTTCTGAAACAAATAATTCCTATTAGCGTCTTGCGAATAATCGGGGCGTTGATGCGAACTTACCTTCTCGGTAGTCTAAGGTAAAACCGAGTGGCGACCGTTTGATAGGAATATTATCCGCCGGAATCGGGCTCAACACGTACCGTCCGGTCACAGTAGAAGAGCACCGAGGAACGCGAAGGAACACAGGCTGGCCGATAGACGTGTCGGAACCTGCAGGGTAGGAGACACCCGAGAGCTGAAGGTACCGACCACACTCCGAATAATCTCAAAAATGGCGACCGTGACAGGACACGTAAGTGTCAGCGGTGTTCTGAACCAGTGAGTGCGCGTAAGGATTACGACAGCATCACGACAACAGGAAGATTTCGCGAACGGGATAAGTGAGGCAACCGTGATAAAGTGCACACGCGTGTTGACAACGTGCGCGAAAAGTGTTGAGGTCGTGCGGCAAGTAACGCCGAGGCGGCATAACAACTCTCACGAAAAGCTGTACGATCGCGTAGTGGATGAATCAATCGCGGGCCAGAAGATATCCGTATCCGAACTTCAAGAAAGAAGAAGCGCCAAGAGCGAAGATAGAAGATAGAAGAAAGAAGATCATCGAGGGAATTGAAGACGAAAGTTCCGAGACGTCATTACAACGGGCGACAACGAACACGAGGGCGTAACGCAACGTACCGCGCACGTCCTATGACAAACGTGTTGCAATCTCGCACGGACGTACAAGGAGAAACGCTGGTTCCCCGAGCATAAGTGAGCCAAAGCGGTCAGAATAGGGCCAAAGGCGAAGAGAAAAGGCAAAGCGAGCTGTATACGCTCGAGCCAAATGTCAACGGTGGGACATACACCGCCGAGAAGAGTGTTCACCAGGTCTGACGGACCGGCACTCACGGAGGAAGAAATCTTGCGCAGGCAAGAAGAAGAAAATCGACGGATTGACGAAAATCAACCGCTGATAGATACAACCGACGGGGGAGACGAAACAGAAATTGTCGACCTCAGTAAAGAAAAGATGGCTGACACCATGACCGAAAACGAACGGCAAATGATGCAGCAGATACAACAGCTGACCGCGGAGTTGGAAGAAATGCGAACCATTCAACGACAGAGGCGTGATTCCGTTGTTACAAACAATACGGATCGCGGCCCGGCCGGTCGGAGTACCGCACAACAACCGGGCGAGCGAGCGTACGACGACGAGAGTACACGCGGAGGGAAGATGATAGAAATGGTACCGTTACAAGCCCGACTGCCGAGAGGTGGCTGGATTAAAAGTCCTTTCGACGATTTATCGTACAAAGGCAAAACGGACAAGCAGAACCCAATCCGGTTCTTGGAAAAGTTCGAGAAACTCGCACGTTACGAAAACGTGTCCGAAGAGGAGCAATTCTTCTACTTCGGAAAATGCTTGAAAGGTGCCGCGAGCCAATGGTACGAGTTACAGCGAGCGGATGACATCTATGAAATCAAAGAAGCATTCAAAAAACATTTCTGGGGATGCCAAGCCCAGATGAGATTTCGACAGATGGTGTACTTCGGAAAATACAAACCCGGAGAATATACCATGACCGAATACGCATTGGACATGGCCAGACAGGCCAGAACATTGATTCCGCCGATGTCGGACGAAGAAATAGTGCAAACTGTGCGCGAGCACTTTGACGGAGACATCGCGCGCGAACTACGACCGTCAGTGGTCCGAAACGTTAACGAGATGATCGACATGCTCGACACCTTGGAAAACGAAATAGCAACCAGGAAGTTGCGCGTCGAAGCGCGCAAACCTCCGGTCAAGCCCAGCAATTATCGCACGGACAATCCAGGATATCGTGGTAACACGAGGACACCTTACGCCAAGGATGACACCCGATCTAACAATTTCGCCCGACGCGACGCGGCGAAAAATTCGTCGCAAACCAAGTCTGCCAGCTGGCGAAAGTCGGACGCATCCGAAGCCAAGATAGGAGATGTCGACATTGTGGAATTGCCAGACAGTGACGATAACGAGGGCAAAACAAGAACCACCAGGTATACGAAAAACAAAGGTACCCCGAGGACGGGATATCGCGACAAAACGCAGCCACGCCAGACCGAGCGAGGAAGAAACCTCGCGGCAATCACGGCGAACGGCGAAAATCAACGCGAAGAGGAAACCGAAGAACAATCTTCGGAGGAGAGCGAGCAAGAGTGCTGTGCCATAACGCGACAGCCGGAAGATGATGAAAAATCCAGTGTGCCATCGAACACCGTAAGCACCGAACAAGTAATCGAGGTGCTCAAGCGGGAAGTGGAACTCGCCGAAAAAGGAATCAAAGTTCCGATGATAGAACTGCAGTTCGAAAAATGCAAGGTGAAAGCACTGATAGACACAGGCTCACAGGTTACGGCAATCACAACCGACTTGCAAAAGAAACTAAGCGAATCGGGTGAAGTTCTCGAAGAAGTGCCAGTGGACGAATTCAAATTGAAAGGAGCGTTCAGCAACGAAGGAGCGACGGTCAAACGTAAACTACGTATCTTATGTCGATACCACGAAGACAAATTCTCGCATGACTGCTGCGTGGTGGACGAGATGGCATTCGAGATGGTGATAGGAATCGATTTCCAAATGCGATACCGAATGTTGTTATCGTGCGACAATCAAATGGACATAAGTTTCCGTAAAAGATTTGATCCGGTCGAGCTGCGAGAACAAGTGAAGATATTCATGCGAATGATGAAGGAGTACCACGGCCCAGATTTTCTCAAACCCGATACGAGCGTAAAACAAATGGTCGAACTGACTCGACAGATGGTCGACGGAATAACCCGAGATCGTAGAACCACGGAAGAAATCCGACAGAAATCTCCGGTCGTTAAAGACGAACCGAAGAAGAAGCATAAACGGTCATTACGTCAATTCGGGAAGAGAGTGAGACGAGCTTTATTCCGAGATCCTCGAGATGCAGTTAAAAAGGCGGTGTTTCGAGAGAATGACGGGGAGCCATCCGTCCCAAAAGTCAATAATGACGGGGAGCCAAACGCTCCGAAAGGCAGCGATAACGGGGAGCCGAACATCCGGAAGACCAAGGATGACGGGGAGCAGATCATCAAGGAAGACTCAGCGAAAGCAGTGAATGCCGTGTACATCAACACAGACGATACTGACCATGTGCCACCGAGCCCTGAAATAGTGCCGAGGAAAACGAAGCCGCGAATGAAACGGAACGAGGTGAGCTACCGCGAAACCGACAGTGATAACGAATCCGTAATAATCGTCGGTCCGATGAATGAAGTGACACCGAAGAGTGACGAACGTCGCGAACAATCGAGTGAGAACACGGGAAAGCACGTGAAATTCGAGCACGAAATCGCGTCGCGGGATAAATCGCGTCAAGTGAACCGGCCAGTGCGAGCAAATACAGTGACGCGAAGTACGACTGACGAGGAGTCCGCATACGAAAGTGCGGGCAAGCGGAAGGAGAAAGGGGCGAAGAAGAGACCACGATCCTCGAGACGAATGATATCACCAAGAAAAAGGCGCGTGAGACACTTTCAAAAAGCGACGAGGCACGGAGAACACATTGGTATACGATACGGTGTTACACCACACGAGCGCCAACATAGCGTAAGTGCTGATTGTGAAAAAGCGAACAAAAAAAAGGACATTGCCTGTCGAAAAGCGCTGAGCGAGACGAGTAATTTGAGCACCCACACGAGGGGTCTCCAAGAAAATTTTTTCGGAGCGGATTTCGCTAAGTGGGACGAGAGTGACGGCCGACTGCGCAGGTGCGACGGAAAAGTGGGGATAAACCTCTCAGACGCACGAGTGGGGCAGGAGCGACGATCTGAAGAGCTCATTAGCTTCACAGCTAGCAGCAAGAGCAGATCGGTAGCAACATCGATAATGGAAGGCGATATGGACAAACGACCAGCGACCGATGTCGAGGTAGTTGGACAGCTGCCGATGGATGGCGGGGAGGTGGAGAATAATCAACCACCCATAGTACCCAGCCCACCCGAGTTGATCAATAACCAGCCGACGGGGATGGTGGACGACGACGAGCGGGAATCAGCCGAGGTAGAGATCATCCAGGTGATCGAAGCCAAGGAGGACAAACCCAAGCCGAAGGTAGAATTGACAGGAGCAGCACTGCCTCAGGAGGAACGACAGCAGCCGACCGACAGCAACCGAGGCGGAATTATAATAGAACAACCACAGCCAAGCACTAGTCGGAGAACGACCGAAAAAATAAGAGCCTCGATGACACAGCGGGGACAAGAGGTTAACTACGCAGAGATGGAAGAGCCTGAGCTGCTGAAGCACATAGCTTGCGGTCTCGCCGAAGTAAAGAAACGGCGAGAATACCAACAATACCGATACGCCATCGAGGGACAAGCAAGAATGGTAGACGAGTACCTGGCAAATACACCACCTGCGCCAGACCTTGCGACACCCGAATTATGCGAGCTCAGAAACCAGGTGCGGAAAGTTATCCAAGAGTTGGAGAAGAATGAAATTTGCCGCCGACGACAAGTCCAAATGGTGGAGAATTTCCGCGTACCTGATGCGACCAACGACGGGGACCAAGCATTGGTCACATTGCTGGCCTCAGTAGAATGGGGATGCGCGGAGGAGGAGGAACGACGGCCCTTTAAAATCATGGTAGAATTTAATCCTGACGGGGCGTACGTCGAGACATGCGCGACAGAACATACTGAGGAACGGGCCCGGCAACCCACACAAAAAGACGACAGGGCTAAACAGTCAACCGCGACGGGCAAATCAACGCCGAAACAAAAGGTTGAGGAAAGGAGATACGAGGCCCAGCCTAAAGCAATGGATGACAGCGACGCCGAAATCCAATCAATTTCGAGCGAAGCCCTAAAGAAAAGGCCACCCACACCGGGAGCGACATTTATGCACTCAAGCAGCCGCCCCGAGAAACGTTCCCAACCGGAGGGGAAGGACGCGACGGAAACAGCGGGTATATATACAATACAGATAGACTCTGTATCTGAGGCGGAGACAGTGATAGTACCACCGAGAGTCAAAGCGTCAAACATGATCCAGCACCCGACGAAGCCGAAGGAGCGGATAGTCATAGGAGTGAGCGAGCGGAAAGCAGCGAAAACGGCCAATGAACGCAATCGCGAACTCCAAGAGGCGGAGAGACGCGGGACAAAGCGCGAAAAGACGGACCGTCAACGACGCCGCGATAAGGACAAGCGCCGCGCCAAAGCGAAGCGCCGCAATCGCGAGGAAAAACGAAGCTTGACGCGGGACGAGACTTCCGGCGCCAAGCTGACGGGGAGTATGCGACCGAGCACTTCACTGCAGCCGCGTCGATTGATAAAGCAATCACCCCGAGTAATACTGCGCAGGTTGCCGGATGCGGAGCCACGCGCGGCACAGCAGGAACGAGCGGTGGAAGGAGCGCAGCCGCTTCATGCAGACCCGGCAGCGACGTCCGTGCCAAGGGAGACTGAACTCCCATGTATGCCGCCCACGCCGTTGATGTCGGCACTACAGTTGCCTGCAATGACTCCCGCGCTTCCTCCGATTACAGACTCGATCGCGGGATTCATAAATTACAAGTTCCCGATCGGTCCGTTAGAACAGCCTTCCGACGACTTCGAGTCGCCGTCGGGAGAAAGTGACAGCGAGGATGATTAAGCCGAGAAGCCGGTGTAGGGAGAGACGGCTCGTCAGTTGTCACATGTATATATACAAATACACCTTTTGTTTCCATTTTGATTAATATTAATTTAGTTTAGACAACTTACGTGACAGAATAGTCAGTTACTTTATTTTCAGTATATTTTCAGTTATGCCATGAGAAACATTATTTTAGGGTTACACTTACTGCGTTGTTAAATAATATAGAGTTAAGTTGTATTGACAGCCGATACGGCTTGATAGATTTAGTTTGCGTATCAATAAAACACACGATCGGCAAGGCGGCAGAGACCGCACATAGATTTTAGTTTCGAATTATATCCGACCGATCGGTGCTAAACCACGTTCAGTTCATAGTTTAACTTACCGCCGATCGAAAAGGTCTGATGCAATTTACCGATTGTTGGTAAAGATTAGGCGATAACAACGGTATAAGGATAAACGCGTTTAAGCGGAACGCCGATAAGAAGTTCGAGCGATAATCCGTATCGGGGGCACAGAGAATCATCTCTCGGACCCGGTACACGCGTTCATGAGGTGGACGCCAAGGAAACGCCAAGTCCGTGGACAAAAACATCTTCTCCAAGGACAAACAGGCTCAATCGACATCCAAGACCTGGGACATCCTCCCAAAGGGTCGGCGCCATTGTCCGACAAAATCCGGGCGAAACACATTTTCGCCAGGAATTTATTGATCCGACGGTCGTACCAGGACCTGGGACACCCTCCCAGGGGGTCGGCGCCATTGTCCAACAAAATCTGGGCGAAACACATTTTCGCCAGGAATTTATTGATCCGACGGTCGTACCAGGACCTGGGACACCCTCCCAGGGGGTCGGCGCCATTGTCCAGCCAAATCCGGGCGAAACGCACTTTCGCCAGGAATTTATTGATCCGACGGCCGTGCCAGGACCTGGGACACCCTCCCAGGGGGTCGGCGCCATTGTCCAACGAAATCCGGGCGAAACACATTTTCGCCAGGAATTTATCTATCCGACGGCCTCACCAGGACCTGGGACACCCTCCCAGGGGGTCGGCGCCATTGTCCAGCCAAATCCGGGCGAAACGCACTTTCGCCAGGAACTTATATATCCGACGGTCTTACCAGGACCTGGGACACCCTCCCAGGGGGTCGGCGCCATGATCCGGCAAAAACCGGGCGAAACGCATCTTCGCCAGGAACTTATCCATCCGGTGGTCGTACCAAGTCCTGGGACACCCGCCTAGGGGGTCGACGTCGAGCTCCGACAAAGATCCCCAGGATACGCATCATCTCCGGGAACAGTGGCCCGGAACAGCGATACCAGCACCTGGGAGACACAGCCAGAGGGTCGGCGTCAACGGCCGACGACATCGACGTCACCCGGACGTCATCTACGGGGACAACACCCAAATTCACCTTCAGGGGCATCTTCGAGGAGGTGCGCATAGGTCGACGTCGTCCGCGTCGAACATTTTCCGGGAGTGAAAACCTGGTGCAGCGGTACCGAGGAAGGAAGGTTCTCGCACTGCGTTGCGCGTGGAAATTTCCACGGGAACCTTCCAGAACGGGCGATGCGCAAAAGGACACGCGAGAGGGTGGTGAAAATCATCGTGTTTTCGCATGATCGCGCCAGATGTGCCGGCCGCGAACAATAGACGATCGAGAAAGTTCCGGGGAGTGGGAACGATCCGGCATAAGTGGGGAGCCCAAGCGAGAGCGACCGCTCGAGGCAGTCTCTCGGGTATAGCCGTGGCGAACACACGTATCACACTCTGTACGATCGGCATACGCGTTATACTTTACAACCGAGAACTCCCGCGTACTATCGCGTAAAATTACTCGTCTTAACCAACAGCGAGGGGCAATTAATTGCCAAATACAATCGAGTGTTAGCAACAATACGCGAGTTGAAATTCGGATACATTGTTAATTAGTGGAAGTGCAATTATCGAGTATATAACAACCACGGGCATTGGGTCACGCGGATACGGAATATTGTGCGGACATTATTAATCATTGTATTTAACCACCGAATACTCGTTCGTTAATTCAGCGCACGAACATTGTATGATAGAGTGATGGTCACGGCCGAGTGCGTGATCATAGTTTAACAATCACGAGGTTCAAAGTCCTCCGATCGGAATAATTATCTGGAATAAAAGCATCGTATCGACTAAACGAATAAGCCGAGATACGCAATTTGAATAATTGTGCAACTTTATTAAAATAAAGCGACGTTCACACCGAGGCGAGAAACTCGCGTTGTGAGACACCTTTATGATATTGTGAAACGGCCTGTAACGTTGAAATGATGATGTGGCATTAAAGATTAATTAATTCTGAAACAAATTTTCCTGATTAATTATAGAAAATTATCGATACTTACCTTCTACTTACCTTGTCCTTCGGCGATGATCCAACGTTGTCCAGCGGCAATCCGGTATGCGATGTAAAGCGAGGATCCGGGGAAGCAGAGCAGCAACAGAGCAGCGATCCATCCGAGGCGGGAACTGAAAAAAGAGAAGCGCATTAGTACGTAATTAAACATAATTATCGGGACTTATCCTTATCTGGTATGCGAGGTAAAGCGAGGATCCAGAGACGGATAACGGCAACGGCGATCCAATCCGGGCGTCGATCTGCAACATAACATAAAATAATTAGTACATAATTATTTTATAATTACTTACCTCTATCTGGTATGCGATGTAAAGCGAGGATCCAGGGATGAGAAGCAGCAACGGTGATCCATCAGGGACATCCTTCTGAAACAAATAATTCCTATTAGCGTCTTGCGAATAATCGGGGCGTTGATGCGAACTTACCTTCTCGGTAGTCTAAGGTAAAACCGAGTGGCGACCGTTTGATAGGAATATTATCCGCCGGAATCGGGCTCAACACGTACCGTCCGGTCACAAGCGAACATTGACTGAGGCCGCCGCGTATTCCACGTTCCACGAACAGCACCATGTCGATGTCGGTGAGCAGCTCGAAACGCACGCCGGTATATCTCAGCATTGCGTCCCACGTGTACCCCGGCAACGTATAATAATACGTGGGATCGAGCCCGTAACTCGCCATACACGTGTCCCGAAAATTTTCAAAGATATCCGCCAAAAGAAGCACGTCGGTCTTGAGATAGAGGTCGCTGTACTCCCCGAGATCTCGCACGCGAAAACGTCGCCAAACCCTCGTCGCGTGCTCGTAGTCGCTCTCGCTCGCGGTCTCGTCGGTCAGGGAGCTGTAAAAGACCTCGCGCGGTGGAAGATCGGTCTCCCGCAACTTGTCCAGACTGTCGACGTACTCGTACGGAAATACTCCCTTGCGAGTGAGCAGATCGAGATCCTCCGTGCTCAAATCCGCGTACTCCGAGCGCGTTATTCTCAGCTTGTCCTTACTCAGATAGGACGCCAGGGTTTCGATACTCGCGGCTAAAAATTTGTACGAGTCCACGAATCGTAGCTTAACGTACCGATCCCATGTCCCATCCGTCTGCGTCTCTTTAACGGTCTTCGAGAACGATATGTAGGTTTCCTTCGTAAGCGGTAGAAGCTCGACCTCGCACTCGAAATCGTTCGCGATTTTCTCGATGATGAAATGCGCGTCGTAACCCGACAGATTGTGGAAGAACACGGGAATCACGTACACGTTTCTGTAATTCAGATTGCAACGAACATGCGCCGGACCTCTGTAACGTCCGGTTAGATGACAGTGATCTCGCATGCGTTTGTCCTCCGGTTGGAACATTTTTCGACACACGTGACAATGCGTCGCGCACAGAAATTCGCGTTTCTCGTCCTCCGTAAGTTCTATCATAGATATATTGGTGGAGAATTTAATCTTAGCGCGACGCGCGAGAACGCGAAGCTCGTTAACGAACCACGAAACACAATCCTCGCCGCGACGATATCTGTACGTGGATACGGTATCGTCGTAGGTGCAGCACAGATAGTAACCCAGGCTGAACGGTACGTGACGCTGATAAGCGTATCTCGCCCTCCCTTCGGCATTCTCCCTCTCCCATGGTTCAAGAAGACACTCCAGATCCGCGTACACCACAAAGGGGAGTCGCTCCTTCCTGTCATGATTGTCGAAAGACAGCCACTTATTGTCCTCGTTTGGAAGAACGATGGCGCAGTCGTTCATTCGACCGCAGTCGACGCTGTGAGCGGCCAACTTTTCGCGCGTATAGAAATAGTGTAGGCATCTGCGAAGTAACGCCATATATTAAATAACATCTCTCTCTCCGTTCCCTTGTTCCTCAGTTTTTTTACTTACCGATCGCAAACGTGCTTCGCGCAGCGGCGCACGGTCAATTGGGAATTCACCAATCGCGATAGATTCTTTATCCAGGCGAAATGACCCCCGTTGACGACGCCACGCAACGTATCGCGCAAATATAGGAGATTTACGTGTCTATCCCTCTTATCGTCGGTTAACCGCAGAGGCACGATCGCGTTGTCGTCGGCGCCCCGTCCGTACTTATCTTCCTTTCCAATCTCTTTCCGAGTGGTGAACACATTGATCGATACGTCATTCTGACGTTCGAACTTTCCGATGTGTTTCAGATCTATGGGGAAGTTTATCCCGTCGAGATTCAGCACCGTCGCGTAATCGGGATACGAGACGCATCGTTCCGCGTGCCGCTCGGCGGGATACAGAGCCGCGACCACCGCGCGTGCGAAACACGTGTCCTTCTCCGATCGCACGTTTACCACCGCCTTTTTAAGTCTTATACCTCGCGGTATTTCCATCCAACATCCCACGCGCATGGGATTACACTTGTTCACGTTCACCGTTAGGTTCAGTATTCTAGACAACGCCCATCCGCTGTCGCGTTCCTGAAATTCGTCCAACCCTGCTAGAATTGCGTCGCGCACGCGCATATCGTACCACTCGCTCAAATTGGACGCTTGGAGGAGCTGTTCGTTCCGCGTAACGATACTCTTCACATCGATCTTATCGTTCGAAATTCTCCATTGAACATGACATTTACCTTCAAACACGTGTGTTTGTTCAAATTTTCCTGCACTTTTTCGAGCACGGTGCCCTTCGCATCCTCGAGAAATCGCGCGGGTTCGATGTACGTCGAGTTCGTCGCAACGCCTGTGAGCACGCGACTTCGGAACGCCGTATCGATCTCGACCCACGAAAATCCTTCGCTGACGCTGCTGCTACCTGCACCCTCACCGTCCAAACCGGCACCCACGGCGCGATCGAATCGCCGACGCAGATCCTCCCTCGAACCTTCCAGTCGCGCTATTCGAGCCACCAGAGCGGTCACGGCTCCGGTGTTGCCTCGCCCTCCGGAGCGTCCGACTCGACAGCTCTCCCGCAGGAGCTGGAGACACTCGTCGCATCGTCGTCTCCACGCGCGATATCCGTCCGCGTCGCGCGGACGTCCGCGGCGAGCAATTCGTCGCACTCTTTCTGCATGTTATCCAGAAGGGCCTTTCACCCTCGGGAACACAGAATTTCACTCGATCGAAAAAACGACGAGACCCACAGGTGTAAATCCTACGTAGCTTCTCTCCTCCGAACACCGTCTGATAATAATGATGATATTTGAGCGGCAATTTACGCGTATAATCGTGCGCCCTAGCGGAATTTACCATCGTCGTCTCTATCCACGTGCGCTCGCGCGCAGTTCGCGCTCCGATCTCTCTCCGCAAATGATGAGTCGCTAGATTCCATCGCGCGTTCTCCTTCACCACCACCAACGCACATGCGTTTGACGATAACGACGTTTCGGTCGGTTTTTCTAATTTTATAATTAAACACCGGTTTTTGCAAAGTTCTACGTACTTGTCGCTCGTACCGCATTAAAAAACAACTTTATTCACCGTTCCGATCGGTTCGCACCGCTCTCTCACGATACATTTGTCAATCCGCGTCACCGTATGCCGCGCCGTCGCGAGCAAAACTCATTTTATATACGCGTTCGTTATCTCAACGTTGGTTTTCCATACCCAGAGATAAACTTTTTCCCCGGAAAAAACGACAATTGCTCGCCGCGTCGTTCGAGAAAAACAAAAGGAGGATGTGACGTCGACAGCGACCTTGAACGCGAATTCGGACGCGCGATAAAAAATATTATTCGCGAAACGTACGGTTCGGGTGAACGAAGAGAGAGCGGTATCGTCTCTCTCGGTCTCTCTCGATACATCGGAAAACCGCGTCCGGCCCGTCGGGACGAAGAAGCGCGATCGAAGCCCCCCCTCGCGGGAGGACACGACGACCGCTCGCAGCGTCGCTCGAGAAAAGAAAAAACAAAAAGGAGGATGCAACGTCGACAGCGACCTTGAACGCGAGTTCGGACGCGCGATAAAAAAATATTATTAGCGAAACGTAACGGTTCGGGGTGAACGAGGAGAGCGGTATCGTCTCTCTCTCTCGATCTCTCTCGATACGTCGGAAAACCGCGTCCGGCCCGTCGTCGGGACGAAGAAGCGCGCGATCGACGCTCCCCCTCGCGGGAGGACACGACGACCGCTTGCAGCGTCGCTCTAGAAAAGAAAAAACAAAAGGAGGACGCGACGTCGACAGCGACCTTGAACGCGAGTTCGGACGCGCGATAAAAAAATATTATTAGCGAAACGTACGGTTCGGGGGGATGAACGAAGAGAGCGGTATCGTCTCTCTCTCGGTCTCTCTCTCGATACATCGGAAAAAAACAAAAATAATAAGCAGCCAATCGCTAACGTCGTACATCGGAAAAACCACCACTTTTATACGTCAGCGATAAAAATGGAAAAAAAGTACGCAGCCAATCGCCAACGTCGTACATCGGAAAACCGCGTCCGTCCCGTTGGGACGAAGAAGCGCGCGATCGACGCTCCCCCTCGCGGAAGGACGACTCGCGATTTTCACCGTAAAAATGGGGAAAAAAGATGTAGGGAAAAAGTAAGTAGCCAATTGCTAACGAGGTACATCGGAAAATCACCACCGTTGGCAGCCCTGCCACACCTAACTTTACGTAAAGTGTTCCCCCCGCGTCGCGATCCCCCTCTCGCCCAGTTTTTGCTTCCCCTCGCATAGCCCCCCCAACGCTGACCCTTTACACCGTCCCTCGACCCCCTCGCCCACCGCTTACGGCGCTCCCCCCGCGGCAGCGAAGCCCCCCCCGACCCCGCTAACCGCAACCGAGATCCCTGGGGCAGGGATGTATGTTCTCTAGCTACTCCTGTAAGTTTGAATCCTACGTATCACCTCTCCTCCGTACGTCTTGCAATAAAGATAATACTCGACGGGTAGGCAGCGCATATAATCGTTTGCCCTAGCGGAGTTTGCCACCGTCGTCTCTATCCACTCTCGCTCGCGAATACTTCGCGCTCCAATTTCCCTTCGCAAATGATGGGTAGCCAGATTCCATCGCGCGTCTTCTCTCACCACCGACGCGCGCGCGTTTGACGACGACGCGTCGACCCTCGCCGATTCTTCGTCCGATTCGGACGAAAACTTTGGCATGGGCTCGCGACAGAACAGGTCGACGTCCGATTCCGCGGACAAGTGATCGCGGCGATCGTTCATTTCTCAAATACGTGTCGCTGATGCTACCATTGCACCATTAACATGTCGAAATCTAAATACACATCTCCATCTACAGTCCGCCAAAAAAATGTTTCAGCGTAATTATGAGGATCGAGAAAACTCCGTTGAGATCGGAGATCGGCGATTCTGATTTTGCGACGAATCAGATATCTCGTTAAGTCGACGCGCCGCGGACCCCCGTTCCTCGGGGACGGATCCCAATCCCTCGGGGACAGATCCTCGTTCCTCACGAACGGTTCGCTGATTTTCACGATCGGTTTCCTGATCTCTGGATCGAACGTAGGTTTGCAAAGTTCCGCGTACTTGTCGCTCATACCGCATTAAAAAACAACTTATTCCCGTTCCGATCGGTTCGCACCACTCTCTCACGATACATTTGTCAATCCGCGTCACCGTATGCCGCGCCGTCGCGAGCAAAACTCATTTTATACGCGTTCGTTATCTCAACGTTGGTTTTCCATACCCAGAGATAAACTCTTTCCTGAAAAAACGACAACCGCTCGCCGCGTCGTTCGAGAAAAACAAAAGGGGGATGTGACGACAGCGACCTTGAACGAGTTTGGACGCGCGATAATAAAATTATTCGCGAAACGTATGGTTCGGGTGAACGAAGAGAGCGGTATCGTCTCTCTCAGTCTCTCTCGATACAACGAAGCTGGTCGGAAAACCGCGTCCGGCCCGTTGAGACAAAGAAGCGCGCGATCGACGCTCGTTAGGACAGAGAAAAGCGGGCGACGCGACAGTACGCGCCTCGCCGCGATCGACGACGCTCCTTCCTCGCGCACCGTCGGTAACGCGGTACCCTCCCTTCCCCGTCCCCCTCCAGAGTACCCCGAGGCCAGAAGTGAATTTTCTCCCACTCCTCGTCCCCCCCATCAGCTGCTCCTCCCGGACCCCCCTCGCCAATCTCTTATGGCGTTCCCCCCGCGGGGAACGCGCCCCCCCCGACCCCCGGATTTCTACCAGAGGCCAGAAATTTATTATTCTTAGCTACTGTTATACTTCCTGACCATATAGTTTAACGATGATAATAAGATTCAAAACCTGACGCGCAATTCTATCATTGCTAAATAACTTATAACTTGATAAGGACCCAAAGTAGAGGTCGAAACGTTGTTGAATTAATATTAAAATTATTGCCAGTTAGGCCGACGAATTTTCGTGTTTTATTATTTTATCACTGGCGAAGAATTATTTTATGGATTATTCAGAATGTTTTTTCTAACAAACAATAGTCCAAGGTGAATAGATTCGCAGAAACTTATTTCAATCAAAATTCAAACACTTTGTCAAGCATTATAAAGCTGATAGAAAAGCGTAAAAATAATCTTAAAGGGGCCGTATTTATTTTTACAAACCGATTTGGGAGAAATGAAAGTGACCAATTGATCTGATCAATCAAAAATATCAAATGTGACGCAAGATATATAATTATCTGCATAATTTTTCAAATAATGTTATTTTTATTTATTATTACCGTTTTGTAAATAACATTTTATTCAGTTTTAATTATTTCTATGTCACGTTCTGACTGTTCTAGTTCGTCTGTTTTTTGGTCAATGCATTTAAGCAATTTACCAGGGATTTGGACAAGTCGTGTGAAAGATATTATTATTATTTTTATTATTCGGGACCGAAAAGATATCTGAGTTTATACGTATGGTAACGAGGATCAGCTTTATTTATTTGGTTATAATTAGGATAATCAACGTCAAAATTGACAGGAATAGGTTTAAAGGGGGGTGCGTTTTCTAATTGTTGCAATTGTTGGAGGAAGGGAAGAGGATCTTGATTAGAAATGACTGCTTGCTTAATCTGGAATCTGATTTGTTTAATACGAACGCGCCTACCTCCTTTCTTCGTCATTCAGCCGCGTTCACGAAAATGAATCTTAAGCTCGCCACACTCTTCGGCAACGCTCAAAACCATTCGGGAATTTGTCAAGATTATTGTCTGTTCCTGGGAACCAATTCCGTAATCGCCACGCTTTCGGCAGCGAAAGTACTGGATCGCCACACTCTTCGTCAGCGCCCCAGCACAGATCGCCACGCATTGTCAGCGGAAACTGCGAGTCGGAATCCCAGAAGTGACAGTGATTATTACGACCTCCAAGAATAGACCCCGTAATCGCCACGCTTTCGGCAGCGAAAGCACTGGATCGCCACACTTTTCGTCAGCGCCCCAGCACAGATCGCCACGCTTTGTCAGCGACAACTGCGAGTCGAGTCGTGGAAGTGATCGATTTGTTGATTAAAAATACGAAATGAGATTCCAGATTTTTACACTTGTTTCTTTTTAACTTATCTTACCTTTATTCTATAAATCTCGATACAACTTGTGCGTGAAGCACGGTCTTATGAGGTATGATAGTGTAGGGACTAAGTCCCAGGATTGAGCGCGAATGCTCGAACTTAGCGTATAGCAGAACGTAGGAAATCGAATAAGGTTAGGAGAGAGTCTGAGAATTACGTCTAGTCAAGACCGAAGTTAAAACTTATCTGCTTTCCGCGGCGTTTTTCCGCCCTATTTATACCCGAAAAAGACCGGAATCTCCCGCGCGAGATTCCCGCCTTTTTCTTACGCGTCTTAAGGGGGGAGGTATTCTAGAAGCTTCTAGAACATTCTAGAAGCGTAGTTTCGGGCCCATCTGGCCCCCAGCCCTTCAACGGACTCCGATAAGATAATCTAAACATTTACACTAACCCCGGCCGTTTCCTCGGAATTACGAGCCTAGCGTGCGTCGTCTAAGCCTTCAAGACTTTTAACGTGCGTCGTCGGAAATATAAAATTTCCGTACGTAACATCTAATACGTCTTAATATTTTTCGAGTTCAACGAGCTCTGAGCTGAGCGTTGAATAGCGGCCTAAGAGGACGACCACGACGGCTCGCGCCGCCACGGAAGCCTCGCAGCAAGGAAGATCCGCGGGAGGCCAAGGCACGGGACCGAGCTCAGATCCCCGAGACTGGCGCGAGAACGACGATCGGTTCACCTCGCCCAGGCCTGGCACGTGAAATGATGGCGTCGCTTTTTAATATTTAGTATTTTATTAATAGATTGAAAGTTACTGATGAAATTATCTACGACATATTACCGTTGTGTAATTAACAAATTATTTATATAGTATTATAGATTTGGTGTTGTTCAATATCCTTCGTAAAATATCTTTTATAAACGCACTAAAGTTACTTTGGTTTATTACATTTGATAGAGAAAATAAATTTTTTAAATTGAATATATAATAATACTTTGTGGACATTATGGAATAGTATTATTTGCTAATAGAATACTTAAATTTCAATATAAATTTATATTATAATAGTTGATAGACTTCGAAGAAAAGACATGAAATAATGGCGTCGCTTTGTAATAAAAAACTATATCTCTAAACAGTAGTTATTACTATCTGTAGAATAAACATTGTATTTTCTGTTGAATCTTCAAAATTTAATATTGTTCGATAATCATCTGCATTCTCCGATACCACTGCACAACTAAATATCTCTTCTAATCTTCTTGAACGCCGGAAAATTAAGTACAACATCCAAAGTATTAAATCCAATTATAATATCGATATCCTTTTGTTACTGTAATCGAATTTCCTGCGACTGGCGAACAATGTTCGGTGGCGGACTGCAAATTGTTGAATATCTTGCCGTTTGTGTGCGAGCATTGTCTCGCACGAGTGTTTAAAAACGGAGACCGCAAAATTCGTTGTAAGACAATCGGCAAGCTTCTTGTGCTCTAAGGAACCTCGCAAGGATGCGTCGTTGATCGAGATGCCTTGTATCAAGTGTAAGCGGCATTTTTGCGTGGCGCACAGGCATCACGGAGCTGAGTGAAACAGAAAAGACACGGAAACCGAAGAAATGGCAGATACCAAAGAAACAATTTGCAGAAGCAAAAGTTATAGTGAATCAACAAATCGCGGACAGTTTAAGGAAATCCAAATATACAACACTTGCAAATAAAGTACTATTACATGTTATATATAAAACAGAAAATATATGTTTTAACGGAAAACGTAAGCATAGATGTGTATTGTACAAAAAGTGACCGCAAAAATAGCCTCTTTTTTTACCCTTGAATTTAGATTTCTACTTACAAGTACTAAATGATGGTCTATAATGAGTCATGAATCCTCAGAAAGTTTTAGATTTAGCTGGCTTTTTATTTTCAAGATATGGAGGGTCAAAGTTGTTGATTTCACCAACTTCACAGGCCCACAAAAAGAGAAAAGTTGTTTACGCCATGGACTAGACCATGGTATTCCCATGTATTTTCACCTGCTGAAACCGAATATGACCTCAGTTTTGCCCCTACAAAACACCCTGTTTTTGGTTGTAAAAAAAAATCAAATTCTTACAGATCTGAAAAATTAAAAAGTGAATCTCCAAAGCTCGAGCCGCTTGTCCGGTCTTTAAATGAAGACACTGTCGATCGGCATCGACCTGGAGGGATTCACCTCAACCAATCGCCACTGTGTAATACGTGAAGAAGCCCAGCTTCCACGAGGGTAATGAAGATGATGAAGAGAGGCGGTGGGCAGCAGGCAGCATGCGTAGTAATCGGCAGTGATATTAAACTTTTATTGTGCTATTTAAACTTTTCTAATTTAAACATTACTTTATACATTATTAACAGTTGATGGATCTTATAACAGACAGCACAAAGTTTTTGGATCGTTTAGCAGGCAATACCGAGCATTTCAGAAATGCGATGACTAAAGCTGGATTCATTGTCAGCGGCGATAACCATCCTATTTGTCGTGTTATGTTGGGTGATGCAAAATTAGCAACAACATTTGCAGATAAAATGATGAGTATAAATATTATTTTCATATATAATAATAAGATAAATAGGATCGTAACAATATACAAACAATTAGAATCAAAAGCCGTGCGATCCAAGCTTAGGTCTTTGAAAGCCTTATATTAGTTTCTGTATACATATATGTCTATATATATACATATAATTTTTCCAACAAACTGCGCGCCGATTATTTGTCGGACTTAAAACACAGTAATTGTTAGAATTAAAAACCCTTCCCTCCCCGGAATTAAATCGACTCGATTTAATTATCTAAAAACTGTAAAGAAATTTATTGCGAAAAATATTACCTCAGCCAGGGTTTGAACCTGGAACCTCCCTCATTCCGTGTAGGGCGTCGTACCAATTCGACCACCGAGGCATGTGGTAATATTTATCGCAATAACCGGTTAATAATAGTTTGAAACGTCTTTCTCAGGCGACGTGAATAAATAATAATAAGAGAAATAGGATCGTAACAATATACAAACAATTAGAATCAAAAGCCATGCGATCTAAGCTTAGGTCTTTGAAAGCCTTATATTAGAATCTGTATACATATATGTCTATATATATACATATAATTTTTCCAACAAACTGCGCGCCGATTATTTGTCGGACTTAAAACACAGTAATTGTTAGAATTAAAAACCCTTCTTTACCCGGAATTAAATCGACTCGATTTAATTATCTAAAAACTGTAAAGAAATTTATTGCGAAAAATATTACCTCAGCCTGGGTTTGAACCTGGAACCTCTCTCATTCCGTGTAGGGCGTCGTACCAATTCGACCACCGAGGCATGTGGTAATATTTATCGCAATAACCGGTTAATAATAGTTTGAAACGTCTTTCTCAAGCGACGTGAATAAATAATAATAAGAGAAATAGGATCGTAACAATATACAAACAATTATAATCAAAAGCCATGCGATCTAAGCTTAGGTCTTTGAAAGCCTTATATTAGAATCTGTATACATATATGTCTATATATATACATATAATTTTTCCAACAAACTGCGCGCCGATTATTTGTCGGACTTAAAACACAGTAATTGTTAGAATTAAAAACCCTTCCCTCCCCGGAATTAAATCGACTCGATTTAATTATCTAAAAACTGTAAAGAAATTTATTGCGAAAAATATTACCTCAGCCAGGGTTTGAACCTGGAACCTCCCTCATTCCGTGTAGGGCGTCGTACCAATTCGACCACCGAGGCATGTGGTAATATTTATCGCAATAACCGGTTAATAATAGTTTGAAACGTCTTTCTCAGGCGACGTGAATAAAGAACCGACGTGAATACAGAAACTAATATAAGGCTTTCAAAGACCTAAGTTTGGATCGCATGGCTTTTGATTCTAATTGTTTGTATATTGTTACGATCCTATTTCTCTTATTATTATTTATTCACGTCGCCTGAGAAAAACGTTTCAAACTATTATTAACCGGTTATTGCGATAAATATTACCACATGCCTCGGTGGTCGAATTGGTACGACGCCCTACACGGAATGAGGGAGGTTCCAGGTTCAAACCCTGGCTGAGGTAATATTTTTCGCAATAAATTTCTTTACAATTTTTAGATAATTAAATTGAGTCGATTTAATTCCGGGGAGGAAAGGGTTTTTAATTCTAACAATTACTGTGTTTTAAGTGCGACAAATAATCGGCGCGCAGTTTGTTGGAAAAATTATATGTATATATACAGAATGTCAAAAATAAAAGTAACCACCCGAATAGAGGGGGTAGATTGGGTCAAACTGAAAAGAAAAGTCTGGTACCATTTTGCAAAATTCCCAATAGTTAACGAGTTATTAAATAAAACGTCTGAGCGAATGCGCGCACAAGGAGCGATAGAGGCGGGCCTCGGCGGCTGGCTGGGCTGGCACGGTGCCCGGCGCGCGGCGAGCGGTGGGGGTCGAGAGACGAGCGGCGAGCGGGGCGCGGCGCGGCGCGGCGAACGTCGAGCGACAGATGTTATACACTGCGACGAAAAAGTATTAGAGCCAGCCCATACTAAACTTACGATAATTCCTTCGCGTAAACGGGATTTTGTAGTAACTTACAATAATTTACTCCGCGTAAACGAGTGAATTATCGTAAGTTACTACAGAAGTAACGCGCTCGCGTAAACGTAGTAACAGTAGGTAGCACACGTATTGGCTATTGCATAGGCATTGCCGTAACGTCTTACGCCTTAGATAATATTAATTAGTTTAGCTTGAATTATGTGTAATAAAAACATTTAATTTTAGTAAATTTAATTATTTTGCATGTCAAAGTTTACGAGGTTTACCACAAGCCTTACTTTAACTTTTGTTTATGTTATAATAACTTTAATGGTGCGTGTCCACCTGCGAGTAAAACTCTCGAGAGTAGCTCTCGAGATTGATTCTCGCAAATGGACATATTCCTAAAGAGTACCTATAACGGAGAATGAATCGCAGCTCTCGGCGAGCGAACTTCAAGACCTACTCGCAAATCGACACGACGTTATTTTACTCTTGGAGATCAGCTCGCCAAGCTCGAACGCTGTTCGTATTTTGAGAGCTACATGATGACACAAAGGAACTTATTGAATAATGCGGAAATCATGAACCATTGTAGAATACTACTGTGACAGAAATAAAAGTTTTTTTAATTTTTATGTTTTGCGAATAAAGTGCGAAAAATTCATAATTTAAAGAATTAGATAAGAATATTTTTAATACATTCTCTGCTTATTACATGGTCAATAATTAGTAACACTTTAGTTTTACATACTTTGCACGTTTTAGTTACAGCGTTGAAATTAAATACATTTTTACATCGCAAATTAAGTACATTAAAAAAAAATTATTAAATATTTACATGTAAAAATCTAACATCAAGGTATTTCGCAAACTGAAAATTAAATAATAATATCGCACTATGTATTCCACTTCACAACTTGTAAGTCTGCAGAAACTATTTATTGTTAGGAGTCTTCAATCTCAAGCTCTCTAATTAAAGCAGATCCATCATCACCGAATGTACACCTGCGATCAATCCATTGCTTGACCCAGAAGATCTTTTTGTTGTTATTTAACAAACTTTTTCTTTTTAAAATAATGCTAGCCACTATAGTAGCCGCAAGTCTCTTCGTTTACGAGACATTATAATGTCACCACTCTCAGAGATCGACTAAAAAAGTACGTAAGTGGACACAGTTTTGAGAGAACTGTCCGAAAGAATACTCTCTGGTTTCTCACGAGATGCTCGCAAGAGTACAATGTTAGAAAAATTACTCTCAAATGGACAGTGTCAGAATAACTCGAGAGCTACTTTGGAGAGTTTTACTCGCAGGTGGACACGCGCCTTAAAACTCTCGAGAATATCTCTCGAGAGTTATTCTGACACTGTCCATTTGAAAGTAATTTTTCTGACATTGTATTCTCGCGAGCATCTCGCGAGAATCCGAAGAGTATTTTTTCGGAAAGTTCTCTCAAAACCGTATCCACTTACGTATTTTTTTAGTTGATGTCTGAGAGTGGTGACATCATAATGTCGCGTAAACGAAAAAACTTGCGGCTGCTATAGTGACTAGCATTATTTTAAAAAGGAAAAAAGCGATCATGGCGCAGAAAGATATGCGCTGCTCTAACGAGCTGAAGATCCGAGTTCAAATCCGACCGAAAATTGTCCGCGGTTTTTATTTGATCGCCACCTCTCGGAAGGGTTAATGGCAACCCGCCGAGAGTGTATCTCTAAGAAAGCAGAAGGGAGGCCTCGGATTTTATACAGGCCGAACTTCAGGAGGCTATGGCTTGAACTTGAGCTATAGTGCCGTTGAAACAACAAAAAGACCTTCTGGGTCAAGCAATGGATTGATGCAGGTGTACATTCGGTGCTGGATCTGCTTTAATTAGAGAGCTTGAGATTGAAGACTCCAAACAATAAAAAGTTTCTGCAGACTTACAAGTTGTGAAGTGGAATACATAGTGCGATATTATTATTTAGTTTTCAGTTTGCGAAATACCTTGATGTTAGATTTTTACATGTAAATATTTAATAATTTTTTTTTAATGTACTTAATTTGCGATGTAAAAATGTATTTAATTTCAACGCTGTAACTAAAACGTGCAAAGTATGTAAAACTAAAGTGTTACTAATTATTGACCATGTAATAAGCAGAGAATGTATTAAAAATATTCTTATCTAATTCTTTAAATTATGAATTTTTCGCACTTTATTCGCAAAACATAAAAATTAAAAAAACTTTTATTTCTGTCACAGTAGTATTCTACAATGGTTCATGATTTCCGCATTATTCAATAAGTTCCTTTGTGTCATCATGTAGCTCTCAAAATACGAACAGCGTTCGAGCTTGGCGAGCTGATCTCCGAGAGTAAAATAACGTCGTGTCGATTTGCGAGTAGGTCTTGAAGTTTGCTCGCCGAGAACTGCGATTCATTCTCCGTTATAGGTACTCTTTAGGAATATGTCCATTTGCGAGAATCAATCTCGAGAGCTACTCTCGAGAGTTTTACTCGCAGGTGGACACGCACCATAAAGTTATTATAACATAAACAAAAGTTAAAGTAAGGCTTGTGGTAAACCTCGTAAACTTTGACATGCAAAATAATTAAATTTACTAAAATTAAATGTTTTTATTACACATAATTCAAGCTAAACTAATTAATATTATCTAAGGCGTAAGACGTTACGGCAATGCCTATGCAATAGCCAATACGTGTGCTACCTACTGTTACTACGTTTACGCGAGCGCGTTACTTCTGTAGTAACTTACGATAATTCACTCGTTTACGCGGAGTAAATTATTGTAAGTTACTACAAAATCCCGTTTACGCGAAGGAATTATCGTAAGTTTAGTATGGGCTGGCTCTAATACTTTTTCGTCGCAGTGTATAACATCTGTCGCTCGACGTTCGCCGCGCCGCGCCGCGCCCCGCTCGCCGCTCGTCTCTCGACCCCCACCGCTCGCCGCGCGCCGGGCACCGTGCCAGCCCAGCCAGCCGCCGAGGCCCGCCTCTATCGCTCCTTGTGCGCGCATTCGCTCAGACGTTTTATTTAATAACTCGTTAACTATTGCGAATTTTGCAAAATGGTACGAGACTTTTTTTTTCAGTTTGATTCAATCTACCCCCTCTATTCGGGTGGTTACTTTTATTTTTGACACCCTGTATAGACATATATGTATACAGAAACTAATATAAGGCTTTCAAAGACCTAAGCTTAGATCGCATGGCTTTTGATTCTAATTGTTTTATTTTCATATAAATTATAAAATTTTAAAAAAATAAAATATAAATTATAAAATATAAAAAAACTAAAATATATTATAAAAATTTTAAAAATTATTTTATTATATTTCACAAAAATTATTTTTTTTTTTTTTTTTTTTACAGAAAAGGAAATTTACGTCATTGGATTCAGCTATCCCGTGGTACCAAAAAAAAAAAAAAAAGAATTTAAAAAGGGTTTAAAAATTTTGCCCCCCCGCCCCCCCCCAAAAACCCCCAAAATTAGACCGTGGGGAAGGGGGGGGTTTTCCCCCCCAAAAAAATTTAAAAGAACTTGCCCGGAATTTACAAAAAATTTTTTTTTTAAAACCCGGCCAAAAGAAAAAATTGAAAATTGAAGGGGTTTTTCCCAAAAGATTTTTTTTAAATTTTAAAAAATTTTTTAAAAAACGCAGGGTTTAAAGCTATTTTCCCCCTTTTTTTGTTTTTAAAAAATTTAAAATATTGCAAGGATAAAGTGCCCTCCCCAATGTTAACCCCTTTAATTTTAAAAACCACCCCCTGTAAAAACCCCCCAAAAAAATTTAATCGAGCCCCTTAAAAAAAATTTTTAAACCCTTTTTTTCCCCAAATTTTCCAACCCCAAAAATGGGGAAGTTATAAAATCTTGAAATAGGTGAAAAGGGGTTTTATTATTAAGCATTTTTTAAAAAATACGATCCTTAAAGGTTTGAAAAGGTTTTTAAAAGTTTTTCCCCCCAAAAATTTTTCCCACCTTTTTAACTAAAACCCCCTTTTCCTTTTTAAAATTTTTTAAACTGCGTGTTTGAAAGTTTTCCCCCCAAAAAAGGTTTTCCTTATCTTAAAAAAAAAAAAGCATTTTTTTTTTAAAGAATTGACAAAAAAAAAACACGAACAAACAAAAAACCCAACATTTGTAAAAATTTTTTTTTTTTTTTTTTTTTTTTTAAAAAATTTTTAGGAAAAAACTTGATATCCTAATTTTAAAAAAGTTTTAAATTTTTTTGGGGGGGAAAAAAACAGGGGTTTAAAATTTTTAAAACCCTTTTTTAAAAGACTAATCTTCTTTTTTTTAAATCCCCTTAAAATTTTTCCCAAAACCTTTTTCAACCATTTGGGGGAAAAAAGATAGTAGCCTAATGTGTGCCCAGAGGTGCCCCCGAACCCCAAAAGGGGCCGGGAGAAAATGCGGTCCCCCCCCCTTTTTTAGGTTTTATCCCGATCGGGGGGACCATCATGAAAAGGGGATGGCCCCCCCGGGGGGTCTTTTTAAATTTTAAAATTATTATTTAAGTTTAAATTTTAAATTTTTATTTTTTTTTTTTAATTTTTATAAAAAACCCCCAAAACTGTTTTAAAAATAATAAAATTTCTTTTCAGTGGGTATCACCACGTCGATCCAAAAAACCGCCCCCCGGGGTTTCCCCAAAAACCCCCCCGCGCGAGGAAAAATATGCGTTCACTCGCTCGGCCAAGACTTGGGGCAAAAGGCGCTAACGACGACGACGACGACAAAACCCCCACGAGGGGCGGCAAAGTTGGGGAGGACCCGCACGGGGGGCCCCGAGACGGTTTTTTTCGTTTTGGGTCGAAAAACCCCCCCGTCCCGGGGTTTTGGGGCATAAAGCGGATTTTGGGTGCGTTCCCCCATCAAAGGGAAAAGGGAAGGGCTGGGGAAAAAAGGGGAAAGGCGTCCCCCAAAAAATTTGAGGGGGCCTTTTTATTTTTACTCTTTTAAAAAAAAAAAAAAAAATAAAATTTTAATTTTTTAAAAAATTTTTTTTTTGAATTGCAAAGTAATTTTAAAGAGTAATATTTTTATGTACGGTTTTTTTTCCGAGGTGAGAACTTTTTTTTTAAATTTTATAATAGGACCCCCACAAAAAAGACGACGGTATGGAAATTAAAAAAAACATAATTTTAAAAAAATTTCCTCGGATAGTTTTTTCCTTAGAACGCCCCCATTCAATTTTAAATTTTATTCAATCATTTTTTTTAATTTTTAAAGGTTTTTTCCCCATATTATGGGGTTAAAAAAGTTTCTATCCCTTTAAAAAGGGTTAAGAGGAATTTGGGGGGGTTTGTATCAAAAAATTGAACCCCCTTTTTTCCCCGTTTTGGGGATTTTATCTCGATTTTTTTCGGGCCCCTAGCTTTTCATTCCCCTGAAGGGACTGTCTCGCGGGTGCGGCAGTTTCGGGGGTTTTGTGGGGTCGTGTGGTCTTGGTGGGGGCAGCTCGCTGTGTCGCGGGGTTTAAAACGCCCCCCCTCGTGTCCAGGGTTTTAAAATTTTTAAAACATTTTTTCCCCGGGGGTCCCCTTTTTGGTTTTTTGCTGCTTTTCTTCTTTTTAGTTTCATTTTATTTTGCCCCAAATTTTGGTCCCGGGGGTTTTAAAAGTGTAACAGAAAAAAAAAAGTAAAAGCAAAAAAGGGGCCGCAAAGCGCGCTTTTTAGTGCTAAATATTTTTTAAAATATAAAAAAAAATTAAAAAAAAACTAAAAATAACTATTTTATGGGGTTTTTTGCAACCCCCCACAATTTTTCCCAATAAACCCCAAAAATTTAGGGAAAAACCCCCGGGGAAAGGTACTTTTTGTTTTAAAAACCCGTGACATTTTTCCCTGGGTTTTCTAGCACCGTTTTAAAAACTTTGGGTGTTTGGCCCCTAAAATTTTGGAAAGCGGGGCCCCTTTCGGGGAAAACCCCTTTCCCCCAAAAATTTTAAAAACGTGGCTCAAGTTCCTCCCCCTTTCCCCAATTTTTGGTTTCCCAAATTTTAAAAAATTATGCCCTAAAGGGTTTTCATCACATTTTTTTTCGGAGATTTGGCTGCCCCAAAAAAACGTCCTAAGGTTGAAGGGGGGGTGGCCAACCTTCCGAAACCCCAAATTTTTTCGATGCACCCCCCAAATCGGGGGAAAAATTGAACGAGGTCCCAGGGGAAAATTTTCCCCCCCCTAAAAACATCATATTTGTGCGCAATAGTTGGGGAAAAATCCTCACCGTTTACGCGGTTTTTGGGGTCCCCAAGGGCCAAAAGGGCCCGCGGGTCATGCACCCCCCCAAGTAACGTGATGCGGGGCCCCCTTTGTTCGCGGAAAAATTTTTTTATTCGATCGTACCCTTTTTGGGCCTTTTTTTTCCCAAGTCACACGTTTTCCCCCAAAATGTTTTTAATACGTTTTCCCCCCAAAAAAATGTTTTTCTTTCATTCATTTCCCAAACCCCCAAAATTTTAAAAAGGGGGGGAAAACCCCCCCCCTTTTGGGGGTTGGGGTTTTTTTTTAAAGCTTGTTTTTTTTAGGGGTACGAGGTGATATCCCTGTTCTCGCCATCCCCCCCCCGAACAATTTTCCCCCCAAAAAAAAACAATTATGTTCCACTCCGTCGTTTTTTTGGGGCCGGGAAACCCCCCCCTTTTTTCAAAAATTTTTGGGGAGTTCTCGCTTTTTTGGGGAAAAAAAAACCGGGGTCCCCCCCCGGGTTTTCGGTCGGGGTCACGGCCCCCCCAAAACGCTTTTTTTGGGACTGAAATTACTGTACTCCTCCAAAAAAGGGGTTAAACGCATTTTTAAATTTTTTTTAAAAATTTAAAAAATGCAATAACGATTTTTTAAAAGACGTTAACTTATCCAAATGGGGAAAATACAGAATCATAATGCATGGAACTTTACATTTTCTTCATATTCTCAACCCCTTTTTTCCCGTAACCCGAAATTTTTAAAAAAGTATTCACCCCTTAAACCCTTTTGCAAGGGGTGGACCAGGCATTTCAATATTGAGAATTTAATTTTCACAAATTTTTTAAACGAAAAAAAGGGTTTAATGTCTCATTTTAAAAACAAAAACCATTTTTGTAAACCATAAACAATTGGGGCCCAGAATATTTCCCCTTGGGGTGTATCTTTATATTTTCAGATATATCTCCCTACATATAGTGAACGCAATACTCGCCGTCGCGCGGGGTGTTGAGTCCTACCAGCTGTGCGGTGTTGTGCTATCGACGTAGTGATACAACACTGCAACGAGAGATTTTAGTTATTCATCAGTTATTCGTAATATTCATATAAATTAGATAAATATAACAATCACATAAATTATAGAAATAATCATATAAATAATAATTGTTTTAATTAATAATCTACCAGCCATGCCGTTATCATGATGGTCCGCATGATCGGCGATGAATTCCTCATGAAGGAGCGGGACCGAAAGTACTACGCCGTGTTTGATACTGCACCTACTGGGCACACATTGAGGCTACTATCGTTTCCACAAGTGGTTGAAAAAGGATTGGGAAAATTAATGCGTTTAAAAATGAAGATTAGTCCTTTTATCACACAGGTTAGAATTAACCCATGTTATTTCACCTAAAATTAATACATTTTAACATTAGGTATATCAAGTATTCTCCCTGAATTATTTAAATTGAAAAAAAAATTTCTTTTACAAATAAGTTTGTTGTTGTTCGTTCGTAGTTTATTGCTTTGTCAAATTCTTGAAAGATAAATTAAATGATTCTTTTTTCAATTTAAGATAATGGACCTTTATGAGGACTTTCACGTCACGCAGCTTTTATTGCTAGAAAGGAAAGTGCGTGGAGTTCAATAGGTCAGGGAATTTTCGGAAAATTTCGTTAAACCGTACAACCTTAGCATTCTATGTAACAAATGTTTAATAACAATATAACTTTACACCTAATTCAAGATTTTATACACTTATATATTGCGCGTTGGAAATTTGTATAAAAAAAGGTACATCTTTAATATAATGCTCGATTAAGATATTTGTTATTGCACGTGTTAATAAATTCAACGTTCAACATTCGCATGCACTTATATACTTGCAATATTTAATTTGTATATATAATACAAATAAGCTTAAATATATAGCGTTAACATGGCGATTTATTTATTTATATAATGAAACAAAATGCATATTGGAGACAGAATCAATAATTCAATTTTCTTTGCCGTTATTAAAAATGTATTTATTAAATTACCGCAAATTCTTTTCCAATTTGTGTGAAAGCACCTACCGCACGATCTATATCTTCGGTCGAGTGCGCTGCGCTAATCTGAACACGTATTCTTGCTTTATCTTTTGGTACCACGGGATAGCTGAATCCAATGACGTAAATTTCCTTTTCTGTAAAAAAAAAAAAAAAAAAAAAATCATTCTCATGCAATATAATAGAATAAGTCGTAAAACTTTGATAATATATGGTAGGTGTTGTATATTTTATCATTGATAATTTAATTCTTTAAAAATTTTATAATTTATATGAAAATAATATTTATACTCATCATTTTATCTGCAAATGTTGTTGCTAATTTTGCATCACCCAACATAACACGACAAATAGGATGGTTATCGCCGCTGACAATGAATCCAGCTTTAGTCATCGCATTTCTGAAATGCTCGGTATTGCCTGCTAAACGATCCAAAAACTTTGTGCTGTCTGTTATAAGATCCATCAACTGTTAATAATGTATAAAGTAATGTTTAAATTAGAAAAGTTTAAATAGCACAATAAAAGTTTAATATCACTGCCGATCACTACGCATGCTGCCTGCTGCCCACCGCCTCTCTTCATCATCTTCATTACCCTCGTGGAAGCTGGGCTTCTTCACGTATTACACAGTGGCGATTGGTTGAGGTGAATCCCTCCAGGTCGATGCCGATCGACGGTGTCTTCATTTACAGACTAGACAAGCGGCTCGAGCTTTGGAGATTCACTTTTTAATCTTTCAGATCTGTAAGAATTTGATTTTTTTCTACAACCAAAAACAGAGTGTTTTGTAGGGGCAAAATACCTTGTTTTTGGCTGTAGAAAAAAATCCTGACGTGTAGGGGCAAAACTGAGGTCATATTCGGTTTCAGCAGGCGAAAATACATGGGAATACCATGGTCTAGTCCATGGCGTAAACAATATTTCTCTTTTTGTGGGCCTGTGAAGTTGGTGAAATCAACAACTTTGACCCTCCATATTTTGAAAATAAAAAGCCAGTTAAATCTAAAACTTTCTGAGGATTCATGACTCATTATAGACTATCATTTAGTACTTGTAAGTAGAAATCTAAATTCAAAGGTAAAAAAAGAGGCTATTTTTGCGGTCACTTTTTGTATAATACACATCTACGCTTACGTTTTCCGTTAAAACATATATTTTTGGTTTTATATATAACATGTAATAGTACTTTATTTGCCAGTGTTGTATATTTGGATTTCTTTAAACTGTCCGCGATTTGTTGATCCACTATAGCTTTTGCTTCTGCAAATTGTTTCTTTGGTATCTGCCATTTCTTCGGTTTCTGTGTCTTCTCCGTTTCACTCAGCTCCGTGATGCCTGTGCGCCACGCAAAAATGCCGCTTACACTTGATACAAGGCATCTCGATCAACGACGCATCCTTGCGAGGTTCCTTAGAGCACAAGAAGCTTGCCGATTGTCCTACAACGAATTTTGCGGTCTCCGTTTTTAAACACTCGTGCGAGACAATGCTTGCACACAAACGGCAAGATATTCAACAATTTGCAGTCCGCCACCGAACATTGTTCGCCAGTCGCAGGAAATTCAATTACAGCAACAAAAGGATATCGATATTATAATTGGATTTAATACTTTGGATACTGTACTTAATTTTCCGGCGTTCAAGAAGATTAGAAGAGATATTTAGTTGTGCAGTGGTGTCGGAGAATGCAGATGATTGTCGAACAATATTACATTTTGAAGATTCAACAGAAAATACAATGTTTATTCTACAGATAGTAATAACTCCTGTTTAGAGATATAGCTTTTTATTACAAAGCGACGCCATTATTTCATGTCTTTTCTTCAAAGTCTATCAACGATTATAATACAAATTTATATTGAAATTTAAGTATTCTATTAGCAAATAATACTATTACATAATGTCTACAAAAAGTATTATTATATATTCAATTTAAAAAATTTATTCGCTCTATCAAATGTAATAAACCAAAGTACCTTTAGTGCGTTTATAAAAGATATTTTACGAAGGATATTAAACAATATCAAATTTATAATACTATATAAATAATTTGTTAATTACACAACAGTAATATGTCGTAGATAATTTCATCAGTAACTTTCAGTCTATTAATAAAATACTAAATATTAAAAAGCGACGCCATCATTTCACGTGCCAGGCCTGGGCGAGGTGAACCGATCGTCGTTCTCGCGCCAGTCTCGGGGATCTGAGCTCGGTCCCGTGCCTTGGCCTCCCGCGGATCTTCCTTGCTGCGAGGCTTCCGTGGCGGCGCGAGCCGTCGTGGTCGTCCTTTTCGGCCGCTATTCAACGCTCAGCTCAGAACTCGTTGAACTCGAAAAATATTAAGACGTATTAGAAATAATTAAAACTGATAAAAATGTTATTTACAAAACGGTAATAATAAATAAAAATAATATTATTTGAAAAATTATGCAGATAATTATATATCTTGCGTCACATTTGATATTTTTGATTGATCAGATCAATTGGTCACTTTCATTTCTCCCAAATCGGTTTGTAAAAATAAATACGGCCTCTTTAAGATTATTTTTACGCTTTTCTATCAGCTTTATAATGCTTGACAAAGTGTTTGAATTTTGATTGAAATAAGTTTCTGCGAATCTATTCACCTTGGACAATTGTTTGTTAGAAAAAACATTCTGAATAATCCATAAAATAATTCTTTGCTAGTGATAAAATAATAAAACACGAAAATTCGTCGGCCTAACTGGCAATAATTTTAATATTAATACAACAACGTTTCGACCTCTACTTTGGGTCCTTATCAAGTTATAAGTTATTTAGCAATAATTGAATTGCGCGTCAGGTTTTGAATCTTATTATCATCTAAACTATATGGTTAAACTATATGGTCAGTAAGTATAACACATAGCGAACATTAGATTCAAAACCTGACGCGCAATTCAGTCATTGCTAAATAACTTATAACTTGATAAGGACCCAAAGTAGAGGTCGAAACGTTGTTGTATTAATATTAAAATTATTGCCAGTTAGGCTAACGAATTTTCGTGTTTTATTCTGAATGATATATTTATTTATCGTTCAACCTGCAGGTGGTCGTGGGATTTTCTTTGGAAATGGTTCACAGAAGCCATAAATATATGTATCCACTCATGCTCATCCACTTGTCAACACGCAGAAGAGTGTGCTATATATACGTTTGCGCAAGGAGACAGTTCCTCGTTTCTTTATATTATCTGCAAGAATATATATGATAGTTACTACAGTCTGCATTTTTGTAAAGCAAATCATATCTGACTTATAATTATAAATATATTAGAATATTTATTGCAAAATAAAATTTTCTTCTATTCCAGTAATTTTTGGCAAAATTCTACAACGTATAGAAATATATAACAAATCGTTTAGCTCATATTATATCTTAACTAGATAGACTTATCAAACGTCGCGAAATATGTAAAAGAAATAATTTAAGACTTGAAAGTTATTGGAATAATACTCTATTTTTTAATTTAAATATTTTAATTTAAATAGATTTATTTATTTATTTAATTTTTTATTTATTTATTTATTTATTTAAATTAAAATATCGTAAAAAGTATACGTTATTTAAGATGTCTTGTTCCTACCTGTTATCAGATGTTACGCTGTAAGATGCCTTTTGCTGTGTATACAAACCCTGTACGTGCTCTTTTGACAGCTATCTTAACCTCTCACTACAGCTCACTGCTGGTCACGGCCCGTCACGGCAGCTCCCTAGACACAGTGGCTCGCAGTCTCTAAATATTCGTGCGTTCCAAAACTTATCCAAAAAAAGTGTTGCAACCTTTCCGTGAACGACTGTACGACAAATAAAATCGTTACTTGGAAGTTATAAAACAGTTTCGGCTGTCATAGAAATATGTGTTAATGGGTTTATTTAGTAGTTAGCATTGAATCCATGGAAAAAAATGAATTTTTTTAAATTAATAGATTGTATGTCATAAAAGATTGTAGGGACACGAAATTTTTTATTTTTCAAAAAGCCACAACTCAAATAAAACTACATATGTATAGCTATAAAATGAGCCCCAAATGAATTTTCCAGGTGATTCCAATTTTTGGATGGGAGGTGTTTGATTTGACAGAGAATGCCCCATATACATATAAATGCGAGTCGTGGGTCGTGAGTCGTAGAAAATGGACCAATCACAATCAAATTTGAGGAGAATAATCGACTGTGATTGGTCAATTTTTACGATTCACGACTTTACGACTTGCATTGCAGACCTAGCATAAGTTCCATTGAAATTTAATCAATCAGAATAAAAGAAACTAACTTCAAGTTTAGTGAACTTTGCTCTAATTAGTCAAATTTTAATCCAATCTCAATCCCAATTTGTAATCTGATCACGGCTTAACGCGAATCGCATAACCAATCAAAGACGTTCCGCGTTTTATGTTACGCGGAACTGAATGTCTTTAATGCTAAGGGTGCCATTACATGGAGCGCGGAAACGCGGAAACGCGGAAGCGCGGAAGACAAAATTTACTAGATTTCCGTCGATCCGTTCCGTCTGTTTTGAATGCCTTAATATTACATGGAGCATATTTTGAGCGGAAAAGCGGAACGGAGAATTATAAAATATTAATTTTTAACGGTATTTATTGATTAAAATGCTTGTATTCAATAGATAAGCTGAAAAGATAAGCATATTAATAAAAATTGCAATGAATTAAGTGAACACAATTTTAAGAAATGAATATAAATGTCTATTTGTCACTATACTGTTCCGCTTTTCCGCGCAAATTGTGCTCCATGTAATATAAGGAGAAACAAACTCGCGGAACGAACGCGTCAAAATCCGTTGTCGACGCGGATACAGTATACTCCATCAAATTTCGGAGCTGTTTAATCACATTGAAAAAAAAAGCTTTTACACATACTCTTCGATTACTTTATTATTTAATAAAAGTGGCAGTATAATATTATAGATCCAAACATCATGTTGATGGTTATTATGAAGTATATCTTATATGCAAGCCAGGGTACATACATAGGCTGCGTTAAGTACTGGCAGTGAATATCAAAACGCAGCCATACATACATATGTACACGATAATAGCGGATTCCGCTTTTCCGTTCAAACGTGCGGGACTCAACTCGCGGAAACGCGGAATCTAGTTACTATTCTGTTCCGCGCTTCCGCGTTTCCGCGTTTCCGCGCTCCATGTAATGGCACCCTAAGTCTACAATGGGAGTCGTAAAGTCGCGTGTCGCAAAATTGACAGTCGATTATTCTCCTCAAATTCGATTGTGATTGGTCAGATCTTGCGACTCACGACTTTACGACTCGCAGACCTAGCATTAGATGTCACAGTTGATTGGTTACGCAAATATTTATTACGTTAATTTTGTCACGATGAAATCAGAATATCACGTAACATACGCGATACGTATAGGTTGGAGTCCCATGGCATGTATTTTCCGCGTAACGCGTAACCGCGTAACCAATCACAAGCGTTTCGCATTTTCTGTTACGCATATGCACGCTTCTTATTGCTTACGCGGTTAAGGTCTGTCCAGACAAACTTGCATAGATGCATAACCATATGCATAAAAAAACGGATTGGTCTACTTCCTTATGTACATGCATATGGATCAATTAATTCTCTTATGCTTATGTTTATGTGCTATGCAAGTTTGTCTGGATTAACCTTTACGCGGAGAATACCTGCCATGGGACTCCAGCCTTAGGCTGAAGTCACATAGCATGTATTTTCCGCGTTACGCGTAACCGCGTAACCAATTAGAAGCGTTTTGCATTTTTGGTTACGCATATTTGCTTTTGATTAGTTAAGCGGTTACACGTTACGCGAAAAATATCAGTCCATGTGACCGCACTCTTAAGCTGGTTTCACATGGGGCGTAACTTGCGTCAGCCAATCAAATTGTCTCATACGCGTATAGTAGCTGAGACGATTTGATTGGCTGACGCAAGTTACGCATATGCAATTTACGCTCCATGTGAAACCAGTCTTAGGGTGACGTCCCATGGCGCGTATCGGGCGTACGAACTCAGCGACTGCGATTGCGATTGCAATTTCGTCCCTTGATCAATGAGAAAAAAGCTCCTGGCAATTCGGGCATTTCTCATTGGTCAAGAAACGAAATCGCAATCGCAGTCGCGGCCGCGAGCCGCTAGTCTGATTTGGGCTCCATATTTTTCCGTAACAGTAAAGACCATTGCACGTAACAAAGTTTTAGTTTTAATCGTAAGGCCGTAAGAAAATAGACCAATCACACTCGTTTATTCTTCAAGCGCGAGAAGAATAATCGACTGTGAAGGTGCCTTTTCATGCTGACGCTCGACGCTCGATTTGGGCGTTAAACTTGATCACGTGATAGGTCACGTGACAGTTTTTTTAATTCCAGCGTCAAATGGCAAAAGCTCAACTGTGTTCGGGCCAAAGCACATGACATGACGTAGCGATCTACGACAATCGTAGTCGTGGACGTAAGTAACGCACAAGCTTTGGCGTAGTGCGTTATGTCGTATGGCGAGTGATGGCGAGGTACGAGCAAGCTGCCAAAACCAAAGGTGAGTACTATCCTGATAATTTCTAAATAAATTAAATGTAATCGTCAAATTTAATTGTTAAAAATAAAATTCTTACTAATTAGGCTGTAACAACCTAATTATGCTGTAATGATCTATTTTTGTGCTTATATGTTAAATGACGAACAATGGTAATTTTAGGTTAACAGCAATTTTTCTTTATATAAAAATGCTTTAAAAAACGCTTTTTTTTCGCTTGCTTCTTGCTAATTTATGAATTTTTTTTAGATTATTGTTTAAATAAAATTGTACATGGTAAATGGTAATTTTTAGGTTAGCGGCATTTACGGATCAACGCCCGATGTACTGACGATACTCGACGTCGCGCTGCTACCCTTACCAGAATCGTTATTGCCTATACGCGCGCTGGAAGAACGATACACCATTGCAGCACGCCGCATTGCTGCGGAAACGTGCGGATGCTCAAAAGAAAATCAAGTCGATTATGAAGCACGTAAGCAAGGAAACGATCAAGCTAGTCGGCTGGTCAATAGGCAAGCTTACGCACACCTCACCGGGTGTATTATTCGATTATTGTCTCATACAGATCCAGTTGTATGACAACCTGATAAGTACGTATAGAATGTGTGCCTTCTGCCATTATAATCATCTTCGCAAAGGAAAATTGTAACATGTTCATCGTATTGGATGCCAGGACCTGTCTTTGACTCCTTGAAATACTTGACAAATATCTCGTACGATGTGTTAGGATATTGTCTTGTAGAGGCATTAGCGGGTGCTGACAGGGATAGATTTAAACACGATGGCACGAGTATATCTTTGTGGCTGCAATCTCTGGCTTCGCGCAAGCTGTTATGGCATCTGTCGCTCAGTCTGTCAGGCCATTACACCCTCTAAAAGTTTGGGAGGAAATATCGCCGCAGTTCTTATTCACGTTTTGGTCTCTATCGATGTACGATTTGTACGTGCCAGGGGAAAGTTATCAAAGGGAAATCAGCAAGTTGAAGCAACTTGTAGCGCAAACCGCCGATTCCAAAAAGACATGGTAATATTTAAGATGGTAATATTGTTTGTTTCAGATCTCTTCCATTATGTATCATCCCTGTATATGCCGTGCCTGTGCCAGTTAATGAATCTGTGCCAATGTAAGTAATTTTACATGCATATATAAATACCAATCCAATTCCAAACATTTCGTAAACCTGTCCAATTCTTTTCTTGTTCCTATCTTGATTTTGGAAAAGTAAATGCATGCTAGAAGAAAATTATCAAGATATCTAGTCTGACGTTTTAAAATTGCATCCCCAATTGTCTTATAATTATGATGAAGGATTGAATAATCAGAAGTCAGCTAAAAACGGCTGATGGCTCTCGTGTAAAGTGTTCAAGCAGATTATACCTTTGTTTCATTATTATTAATCGTTTCTAGGTTTTGTAAACTACTTGAATATATATATTCCTTTTTTCATCTCTTCTTTTTTTACAGAGAACTTTACAAGCCTCAGAAGCTGCTCTCTATAGGAGATACCATGAGCGCGGCAAATTCAGTAGTACAGGATACAGACACTTTGTGGCTTAAGAGACGAGTTGGTGGAGCTAGTATCCCTACGTTGCAAAATCTCGACACAGACATTTTGGCTTATGATACGAAAGAAAATCAGGGAGATGAACAAATAATTGTATACCAATGGAAATACGTAATATTAATAGTTATTATAGTGATAGCTTTCGTGTATTTGTGTAATCATTTGGGATTGAACAGACATTCGCGCAGAAAACGTATTATACTCAGAATATTTAGAGCCATTCGAGCATTAGTTGTGCGAAGGATATCTGCGCAAATGTAACTTGATAATTTCGCACGAACCATTACTATGTATTGATAAAACATATAGTTAAGGTAATTTTTTTTAGGAAATTGGGTATATTTAAATTCCAAGACATTTATATGCAAATTAGATATTATGTGCCTTTAAAACATACAATATGACATATGAATTTGTAGATTATACAAATAAATTATTTTGATATAAAAAAATCACATGCTATCTATTGCCTTTATTTTTTTAAGTAAATGAGATAATATAATATTAAACCTAGATTATTATTAAACTACATATTATGAAAGGGCAAAAAATGTTTAATGCGCTTCGCCGAGCGTAATTTTCCTTTTTTCTCTTCCTTTTCGCCTCTTCGTCTCCCTCTCTTTCTCTTTTGAGCATCCGCACGTTTCCGCAGCAATGCGGCGTGCTGCAATGGTGTATCCTTCTTCCAACGCGCGTATAGGCAATAACGATTCTGGTAAGGGTAGCAGCGCGACGTCGAGTATCGTCAGTACATCGGGCGTTGATCCGTAAATGCCGCTAACCTAAAAATTACCATTTACCATGTACAATTTTATTTAAACAATAATCTAAAAAAAATTCATAAATTAGCAAGGAGCAAGCAAAAAAAAGCGTTCTTTAAAGCATTCTTGTATTAAAAAAAATTGCTGTTAACCTAAAATTACCATTGTTCGTCATTTAACATATAAGCACAAAAATAGATCATTACAGCATAATTAGGTTGTTACAGCCTAATTAGTAAAAATTTTACTTTTAACAATTAAATTTGACGATTACTTTTAATTTATTTAGAAATTATCAGGATAGTACTCACCTTTGGTTTTGGCAGCTTGCTCGTAACTCGCCATCACTCGCCATACGACATAACGCACTACGCCAAAGCTAGTGCGTTACTTACGTCCACGACTACGATTGTCGTAGATCGCTACGCCATGTCATGTGCTTTGGCCCTTCAGCTTTGACGCTTGACGCTCGTTTCAGTCAATTGCTTGTTTCGACGCTCGCATGTTTGATGCTATTTCGCCTTCTTACCGATGAAGTTGGTCACGTGACCAGTTTTGACGCCCTAAATCAAGCGTCGAGCGTCAGCATGAAAAGGCCCCTTGATTGGTTTATTTCCTTACGGCCTTACGATTACAACTAAAACTTTGTTACGTGCAATGGCCTTAACAGTAAGGTTTTGATCTATCGCGTTGCTCAATTCAGCCGTCCGTAATCGTAACTGGCCGAATCGAGCAACGCAATTGGTCGAAAACTTATGGCTTAATCGACTGTTGTCCGTGCATACTAACACAACCTTAACAGCTAATCGGAACGTCCGACAAAGCTTCGTTTTAAGAAGTCAACGGTATGGATTCGCTACCGCTTAGGGTTGATTTATAATAGCCGTAACCGTTGATTTAAACCGTAATTTTTAAAAAATTGACTAATCACAGTCGAATGTGAGAAGAATAATCGACTGTGATTGGTCAATTTCTTAAAGATTACGGCTTAAATCAACGGTTACGGCTATTATAAACCAACCCTTAGGGCCGTGCCTTAAGTTCTTGGCTGTGATTGGCTGATTTGCTTACTGCTTGAGTTTTAGGCTGGTTTCACATGGGGCGTAAGATGCGTATGCGTAACTTGCGTTAGCCAATCAAATCGTCTCAGCAACTATACGCGTGTGATACGATTAAATACTGAGACGATTTGATTGGCTGACGCAAGTTACGCATACCCATCTTACGCCCCATGTGAAACCAGCCTTACTGCTTAAGTTTTTCTATGTGCCACGGCCTTAAGAGTCTGGCAATTGAGTGAACTCACGTGTATTGGCTTTGGAATAAAATGGCGAGAGCCAATAGAATTATTCTAAGCTTTAGGTTAAAGCCAGTTAAGGCATAAGTTCGTGCATACGACGATACGACCCACTCATGCCCCACCATGTTCCTAATCACTCCAACGCACTCCAAAAACTTATAAGCCATTTTATTATTCAGTTTAAAGGCCATTGCACGTAACAAAGTTTTAGTCATAATCGTAAGGCCGTAAGAAAATAGAGCAATCACACTTGACTATTCTTCAAGCGCGAGGAGAATAATCGACTATGATTGGTATATTTTCTTACAGCCTTACGATTATGACTAAAACTTCGTTACGTGCATCGCGCACAAAATGCATAGCTTAGCATAAGCGTAGCGTAAGACCGTTAACCAATGAGCATCCAGCATAAAGTCGCCATATTAATTTACATAAGATGCTCATTGGTTTAGCGGTCTTATGCTATGCTTATGCAACCTATGGAATTTTGTGTACGATGGCCATTATAAGCGGGGAGCACATACTTCTGCACAACGGATAATGCGTAAGCATAACAAAATTGATTAGTCTATTTCCTTATGCACATGTGTATGGACCAATCAATTTTCTTATTCTTACGCATTATGCGTTGTGCAGAAGTGTGTGTTCCCCGCTTTATTCTGCATCTTTGCTTGCCTTGCACATCATTGTTGTGACAGATTGCCTAACCTCTCGTAAAATTATTGTGTTGTAAATACTGTGATATTACTTATATCTCAGTGGTTGTACATACATAATAATGTATATCCTTCCTCTCGCAGGATTTGGACAAAATCAATTATGGCCAGACTCTGTATAAATGGTCTGTAAACATGTTAAATTGACGGAATAAAATCATTGCATCGCAGTCGTTGTGACAATTTAATTAAACGCCCGTCACGCCGTAACGAAGCGTCGTTGACCCATGGTTTCTATACTTAAAGTTGGTGTATTTATTCCTTCTTTCATTACACAAATTTACGAAACTTAGTTTTTCTGCACCCTGTATATACATATATCTTAGGAACTGCTTAATATTGTAACTCGTGCTCAATCGTGGTCAATCGAGACGGTGGTCAATCGGGACCGTTGTCAATTGGGACAGTGGTCAATCGGGACCGTGGCCAATATCAATGTGGTTAATCGGCACCGTGGTCAATATCAACGTGGTCAATCGGGACGGTGGTCAATCGGGACGGTGATCAATTGCAACCGTGGTCAATCGAGACGGTGGTCAGTCAGGACGGTGGTTAATCGGGACTATGGCCAATCGGGACCGTTGTCAATCGCAACGTGGTCAATATTAATGTGGTCAAACGCAACGTGGTTAATCTCAACGTGGTCAATTTTAACGTGGTCAATCTCAACGTGGTCAACAGGGACCGTAGTTAATCGGGACGGTGGTCAATCGGGACGGTGGTCAATCGAGACCGTGGTCAATTGGGACGGTGGTCAATTGGGACAGTGGTCAATCGAAACCGTGGTCAATCACAACGTGGTCAATCGCAACGTGGTCAATTGCAACGTGTTCAATATTAACGTGGTCAATCGGGACCGTGGTAAATATTAACGTGGTCAAACGGGACGCTCCCAGAAAGTCTTTGGCAACTTCTGAAACAAAATCAGCCTCTGTCACATCTAATGTCGCATCAGCTTCCATTCGATAAAAAAATCTTGTCAGTTTACAGATTGCTCGTTTCGGAGCTGAGTTCATAACGTGATTTATTTATTAATTCAATAATTCATTATTTATTTTATCATTAAAATTAATTAATTTATGTATTAATAATTTAATGATAAAATAAATAAATGAATTATTAAATTAATAAACAAATCACGTTAGAAACTCAGCTCCCAAGCAAGCAATTTGTAAACTGATATAATTTTTTAATTAATTAATTAATTAATTTTTAACTAATTAATGATTTATTTATTTATTTAAATTTATTCATTCATTCTCTCTCTATCTCATTCATTTGTTTGTTCATAAATAGTATTGTGCCAACGACAATATTATTTGCACCAATAGACTTATCAATTATTTGGAATCTGTATTTCCTGCATTCTTTAAAAACACAAACAGTATTATATGACTGAAATAAATTAAAAATATATTTTGTCACTTTGTATATTTATTTCAAACTTACGTCGTGTCAAAATATGTACGCCAAAAGACAGCTGGAGACAGCGTTGCCGTTTCTCGATTAGTCACGTTGCACGAATAGTTAGAAAGTTGCACTCGTTTTGAATGCGTTCCAAAATGCATCAACTTTAGTGGACCAGGCATTAATGACGCTGAGTGTACAAACAATTTAAACAAAGGTACAAACGGGTACAAACGATTCTCCTTCGAATGGCGTTGGGCGTTTATCGATATCTCATAAATTAACGGAGGTACCTCTTGGACGTTTTTTGAAAAACCTGTACTTCCGGTTTCTTTGAGGTACAAACGATTTAAACGGAAGTGCAAACGGGTACAATCGATTCTCTTTCGAATGGCGTTGGACGTTTTTCGATATCTTAAAGTTGGGCGCTGGCGTTTTTTTCATCCCCCTCTAACTCCTTAACCCTTTAAGTACAAACGAAACGAAATGTGGTACAAACGATTCTTTTTCGAATGGCGTTGGGCGTTTTTTGATATCTTAAAGTTGGGCGCTAACTTCACATCGGTTTGGTCTCCACTAGAACCGTGCGAGCAAGTCTTAGTTCCGAACGGAGTACGTAAAATCAGATCAAATAATTGTTATATTGAAACAACTGATATTGAAATTGATACGCGACTCTAATCATTACGTTGAAACAACTAATTTTGAAATCGGTCTCGTTATTATCGCATAATTCAATAAATCGATATCGATTTCAAATTCAATCATGTAACGATTATTTTAACCAAATCACGTATCAATTTCGAAATCAGTTTCGATATAACGATTACTTAAACTGATTTTACGTACCGAGTTCGGGACTAAATACTTGCTCGTACAGTTTAAGCACCTACTGCAACAAAGCATTGAAAAATGCCGATAACTTTTAACCATTGTCCTCCGTTGTCTTGTGTCGTCCACCGACGTTTTCCGTGGTCCTTCGTCGTCCTTCGTTGTCAACCATGATTTTCCGTTGTTGGTCCATCGCTGTTGGTGGACATCAACATCTTTCTATCTCGGCATACCTGTAACTAGACATTAAATAATTATTGTTACATATATAGGGTGTTCGATATAAAAATAACCACCCGAATAGGGGGGGTAGATTGGGTCAAAATGAAAAGAAAAATCTCGTACCATTTTGCAAAATTCGCAATAGTTAACGAGTTATTAAATAAAACGTCTGAGCGAATGCGCGCACAAGGAGCGATAGAGGCGGGCCTCGGCGGCTGGCTGGGCTGGCACGGTGCCCGGCGCGCGGCGAGCGGTGGGGGTCGAGAGACGAGTGGCGAGCGGGGCGCGGCGCGGCGCGGCGAACGTCGAGCGACAGATGTTATACACTGCGACGAAAAAGTATTAGAGCCAGCCCATACTAAACTTACGATAATTCCTTCGCGTAAACGGGATTTTCCTTCGCGTAAACGGGATTTTGTAGTAACTTACAATAATTTACTCCGCGTAAACGAGTGAATTATCGTAAGTTACTACAGAAGTAACGCGCTCGCGTAAACGTAGTAACAGTAGGTAGCACACGTATTGGCTATTGCATAGGCATTGCCGTAACGTCTTACGCCTTAAATAATATTAATTAGTTTAGCTTGAATTATGTGTAATAAAAACATTTAATTTTAGTAAATTTAATTATTTTGCATGTCAAAGTTTACGAGGTTTACCACAAGCCTTACTTTAACTTTTGTTTATGTTATAATAACTTTAATGGTGCGTGTCCACCTGCGAGTAAAACTCTCGAGAGTAGCTCTCGAGATTGATTCTCGCAAATGGACATATTCCTAAAGAGTACCTATAACGGAGAATGAATCGCAGTTCTCGGCGAGCGAACTTTTCAAGACCTACTCGCAAATCGACACGACGTTATTTTACTCTCGGAGATCAGCTCGCCAAGCTCGAACGCTGTTCGTATTTTGAGAGCTACATGATGACACAAAGGAACTTTTTGAATAATGCGGAAATCATGAACCATTGTAGAATACTACTGTGACAGAAATAAAAGTTTTTTTAATTTTTATGTTTTGCGAATAAAGTGCGAAAAATTCATAATTTAAAGAATTAGATAAGAATATTTTTAATACATTCTCTGCTTATTACATGGTCAATAATTAGTAACACTTTAGTTTTACATACTTTGCACGTTTTAGTTACAGCGTTGAAATTAAATACATTTTTACATCGCAAATTAAGTACATTAAAAAAAAAAATTATTTAATATTTACATGTAAAAATCTAACATCAAGATATTTCGCAAACAGAAAACTAAATAATAATATCGCACTATGTATTCCACTTCACAATTTGTAAGTCTGTAGAAACTTTTAATTGTTGGGAATCTTCAATCTTAAGCTCTCTAATTTAAAGCAGATCCGACACCTGCGATCAATCCATTGCTTGACCCAGAAGGTCTTTTTGTTGTTATTTAACACCCTTTTTTTAAAAATAATGCTAGCCACTATAGTAGCCGCAAGTCTCTTCGTTTATGAGACATTATAATGTCACCACTCTCAGAGATCGACTAAAAAAGTACGTAAGTGGACACAGTTTTGAGAGAACTGTCCGAAAGAATACTCTCTGGATTCTCACGAGATGCTCGCAAGAGTACAATGTTAGAAAAATTACTCTCAAATGGACAGTGTCAGAATAACTCGAGAGCTACTTTGGAGAGTTTTACTCGCAGGTGGACACGCGCCTTAAAACTCTCGAGAATATCTCTCGAGAGTTATTCTGACACTGTCCATTTGAGAGTAATTTTTCTGACATTGTATTCTCGCGAGCATCTCGCGAGAATCCAAAGAGTATTTTTTCTGAGAGTTCTCTCAAAACCGTATCCACTTACGTATTTTTTTAGTTGATGTCTGAGAGTGGTGACATCATAATGTCGCGTAAACGAAAAAACTTGCGGCTGCTATAGTGACTAGCATTATTTTAAAAAGGAAAAGGGCGATCATGGCGCAGAAAGATATGCGCTGCTCTAACGAGCTGATGATCCGAGTTCAAATCCGACCAAAAATTGTCCGCGGTTTTTATTTGATCGCCACCTCTCGGAAGGGTTAATGGCAACCTGCCGAGAGTGTATCTCTAAGAAAGCAGCAGGGAGGCCTCGGCTTTTATACAGGACGAACTTCAGGAGGCTATGGCTTGAACTTGAGCTATAGTGCCGTTGAAACAACAAAAAGACCTTCTGGGTCAAGCAATGGATTGATCGCAGGTGTACATTTGGTGCTGGATCTGCTTTAATTAGAGAGCTTGAGATTGAAGACTCCTAACAATAAAAAGTTTCTGCAGACTTACAAGTTGTGAAGTGTAATACATAGTGCGATATTATTATTTAGTTTTCAGTTTGCGAAATACCTTGATGTTAGATTTTTACATGTAAATATTTAATATTTTTTTTTTTTAATGTACTTAATTTGCGATGTAAAAATGTATTTAATTTCAACGCTGTAATTAAAACGTGCAAAGTACGTAAAACTAAAGTGTTACTAATTATTGACCATGTAATAAGCAGAGAATGTATTAAAAATATTCTTATCTAATTCTTTAAATTATGAATTTTTCGCACTTTATTCGCAAAACATAAAAATTAAAAAAACTTTTATTTCTGTCACAGTAGTATTCTACAATGGTTCATGATTTCCGCATTATTCAATAAGTTCCTTTGTGTCATCATGTAGCTCTCAAAATACGAACAGCGTTCGAGCTTGGCGAGCTGATCTCCGAGAGTAAAATAACGTCGTGTCGATTTGCGAGTAGGTCTTGAAAAGTTCGCTCGCCGAGAGCTGCGATTCATTCTCCGTTATAGGTACTCTTTAGGAATATGTCCATTTGCGAGAATCAATCTCGAGAGCTACTCTCGAGAGTTTTACTCGCAGGTGGACACGCACCATTAAAGTTATTATAACATAAACAAAAGTTAAATTAAGGCTTGTGGTAAACCTCGTAAACTTTGACATGCAAAATAATTAAATTTACTAAAATTAAATGTTTTTATTACACATAATTCAAGCTAAACTAATTAATATTATCTAAGGCGTAAGACGTTACGGCAATGCCTATGCAATAGCCAATACGTGTGCTACCTAGTTACTACGTTTACGCGAGCGCGTTACTTCTGTAGTAACTTACGATAATTCACTCGTTTACGCGGAGTAAATTATTGTAAGTTACTACAAAATCCCGTTTACGCGAAGGAAAATCCCGTTTACGCGAAGGAATTATCGTAAGTTTAGTATGGGCTGGCTCTAATACTTTTTCGTCGCAGTGTATAACATCTGTCGCTCGACGTTCGCCGCACCGCGCCGCGCCCCGCTCGCCGCTCGTCTCTCGACCCCCACCGCTCGCCGCGCGCCGGGCACCGTGCCAGCCCAGCCAGCCTCCGAGGCCCGCCTCTATCGCTCCTTGTGCGCGCATTCGCTCAGACGTTTTATTTAATAACTCGTTAACTATTGCGAATTTTGCAAAATGGTACGAGACTTTTCTTTTCAGTTTGACCCAATCTACCCCCCCTATTCGGGTGGTTACTTTTATATCGAACACCCTGTATATGTACGTGTGTGCATATATGTTTGCATGCACGTATGTGTATATTTTCTTTTTATATATTACTAATCATTCTTCAGCATTGTCTCTGTTTTATTCTTGCTCTTTGTCATCCCAAAAGTTGCATTAGTTCCTCGGGACCCTCGGGTTAGGCAACTGCGCACGTGGACGCAATTTGCTTCTAGCTTTTTAGGAAGCCCGGAGAGCTTCTTTAGCTTGGGTCTCAAACTCTGACCGAGTTTTGAAAAATGTTTGTTATTGCACATGGCTTCTGCAAATAAATGTAATATATATTAAAATTAATGCCACAGAATGATAATAATAGTAATAAGTACAAAAAGGAAGAAAATCGGCCCATATATTGCAATAATAACACGTGCATTATATAATGGTCGTTGTTGTTGCCCTTCTTCGCAACCCGACCATGTAAACATAACGACGTCAGGGAATGCTTCAAAGCTTCCTTTAGGCAGAGATTTGTCGCTTCCTTCAAGTTAAAGCCGTCCACAAAAGTAATTCACCTAAATAAAGAGTAAATACAGATTAGATAATACATATTTGTTTACTTCAATTCTGCCTCAATACCATCTACGTGTCTTTGCAATAAATTAATGGACCTGCAAACATTAACTGCGATTATTGATATTTCTAGTGACCCATTTTAACTTAGGCACCCAAATAACTCGAAGAATAAGCACACTACGAAAAAATGTTTCGAGTCAAAATTTCGTCATTTCAAGGGGGACGTACAATGACGTTAAAATTAGCCTCCTCACCCTTCCCCCTGGGTGGTGAGGGGGGGGGGCAAGTTTGAAATCTTAAATGGGAACTCATATTTTTTATTGCATATTCGGAATCTTTGGCTAAAAACACATACAATTTGTCTGAAACATTTTTCTCGATTCATGATAGATGGCGCTGTAATCGACGAAATTCAATTTCTTTGATTTCTCTTTCTGAGAACCCATGCTTGCGATTCTGCAATAAATTAACAATAAAAATACCACGTTTTTATTGTTAACACTCGAAATTAGTCTTAAAACAAACTTCTCATTATTTTTTATTACTCATTAATTACTTCTCAAGAAACTGCTTCTAGCGTAACCTACCGTTTATGCGTAAATGCACGTCTCCCAGATCCGGTTCTCTTTCCGTATCTATCCAGAAGACTGGCGTCTAGCAATATTAATGATAGCGCAGAAACCGAGATAGACAGCGACGTCGATGCAGCAGCTGCCGCTATGCTTTCCTTCAAGCATGGACCTATCATTCTGAATCACAATAAAGATCGTAAACGAAAATTGCCAGAATCGGAAAAGTTGGTGCCTGTAATCACCAGAAGTTCCAGTGAAGATCATACTTATAGCTGTGTCAACTCGATAAAATTGGAAAGCAAACATTCTAACGAGGAGGAACTAAATCCAGATTTTGATGAACAAAGAAAGATTGCAGAAGGTGCGGACGCGCTTCTGAATTTGGCTGGTGTTAGTACAGCGCTAAATCACAGTCTTTAGGCAACTTGAATGGTTCAAAGTACCAAGACATTTTGGACTTTCCATCTGATGGAGTTCCTCTAAGTATCCCTCCAAAATTTCGAGTGTTAACAATGAAAACGTGGTATTTTTATTGTTAATTTATTGCAGAATCGCAAGCATGGGTTCTCAGTAAGAGAAATCAAAGAAATTGAATTTCGTCGATTACAGCGCCATCTATCATGAATCGAGAAAAATGTTTTAGACAAATTGTATGTGTTTTTAGCCAAAGACTAAGAATATGCAATAAACAATAAGGGTTCCCATTTAAGATTTCAAACTTGCCCCTCACCTCCCAGGGGGAAGGGTAAGGGGGCTAATTTTAACGTCATTGTACGTCCCCCTCGAAATGACGAAATTTTGACTCGAAACATTTTTTCGTAGTGTGCTTATTCTTCGAGTTATTTGGCTGCCTAAGTTAAAATGGGTCACCCTATATAATACGTATACGTAACGAATCTATTTCTAGATTTTATCATTTTGTTCCATTATATTCTATTTTTACAACTATAAAGATTATATACCGATTAATTTTCTTGTTACACCGTGACAATTCATTGTCTTCGTGTGAATTACGTGTTGACCTCGGTCCTACATTTCCCTGATTTGTGGATAATCTTGTAAATTATAATTATCAGATTGAGAAAAATTAAATAATATTATTATATTAATATATCGAACTTGGTTAGAGGAGCGAGTATGTGGTGTGTACAGGGTGTATCAAGACGATACAGAGTGGTACGGCGGGTTGCCCATTCGAGCAGGCGCGCATGGTCGTTCACAATTGCGTTGACTTCGGTGCATCACCTATAATCACTCGCATATCTTTTTTTACAATAAAATGCACTTTGTAGCGCCCGAAGTTGCAATACAATTGTGACGGATTTGCGTAGCAGTAACGTTAAAACAGTCGAGATGACAATACAAGTTATGAAATAAATTTTATTAAGAAAACGAAAGACATTTTCTCTCTTACGAAAAAAGCTCGTACCATCATAATCATTCCATCATAATCATTCAATATTATAATTTTATTACTTAAATTATTTTTTGCACACAATGTTTATGCACAGGACAAAAGTCAGCAATTAGTATATGTGTGCAAATTTAAATTATAAGTCGGCGAAAAAATTTCATTCAATGTAAGTTTAAATAATGGCAGAAATCACCATTAACAAATCTTACAATATTCATTTTGTTTAATTAATAAATAATTTATCATTAAATTGATAATCAATTTAATATATCAATAATAATGAGCATTATATAATTTTTTATATAAAGGATGCTGCCGCATCATAAAAATCTTAATCTTAAACTCATAAACAAAAGGTTTATTAGTATAAAATATGATACATTTTAAATATGATGCTAATAAATAGTTTATATAAGCAAATTATTATAATATTTAATGAATACTTTTTAGTAATAAATTCCTTGTAGATTTAAATGAGATTCAGTAGCATTATTTACGTAAAGATGCTTATTAGCATCAGTATATTGAATTAATTATTAATGTTAATGATGAAATATTAATAATCTGAAATAAATGTTGTTAGACATAAGATCCGCTGATAATCGTTTTTATCGTTATAAATAACGATGGAAACTGTTATCAACGGATCTCGTACCTAATAACACTTATTTCGGATTATTAATATATAGATATATTAGGGAGAAGGAGAGAAGGATGATAGGCCTCTCCGGCAGTTCTCTCGCACCCCCGACACATCATAAATCATAAAAATAATCGAAAATCATACGTTTTGTATAAAAACGAAATAATAAAACGTTACAAAATAATAGCTGTTTTTGTTCATAAATACTTTTATTTCATTCTAAATCACAAAAAGGATCTTAAAAAAATAATATAATAGATTCCTAACAATCTACAAATTCTTTTTTTGCAAGAATAGAATAAGATTTTTTTTCAGATTTGTCTATTATTGAATCAAGAATATTATAGGATTGTCACAAAGTTCTATCTGCATCTTTCTGAGAAAGTTAGAGGGATAGTATCAAGAATATTTTACCGCACAAAATTACCTTTTTTAAAAAAAGGTAAAAAAAGGCGCCAAGTACACGTATAGTAGTGTATATGTTGTTACCTAAAAAAAAAAGAAAGTGGTAGTATTATACCTCAAAAAAACCTAAGTAACAAGTGGTAGATCTTTATATCTCGAAAAATCTCGAAAAAATCTAAGCAGTAGTATCTTTATTTCCGAAAAATTATAACCCAAGTGATACACGTCCCAAAATTATGTTACCTTATCAAAAAGAAGAGTCGCGCTTCAAGTGATCTATTACAATTACAAAAAAGAAATGATATCTCTTTAAGTTAGAGCGCCAATTACAGAGAGAACATGTATATTGCCTCAAAAAATAATTGTTGCACTACATTGAAAAATCTTTACATTGTGTCAATTAGAAAATAATGTATAATAACAATTTTATAAGATTAAAAAATTTTATTTAAATTTAACAAGGGAATACAAGATATTTAAATACAAAGTTATTTACATGTGTATTTTTTAATGGCCACAAAGAATTACAGAAGTAACAGTACAAAATAAAAATATTTTATTAAAATACATAAATTTTTCTTGTAAAAAAACTTGGCGCTGCTAGACCTTTTAAATAAATAAAAACAACAATAAATAAAAATAATTCAGAGAAGAATACAATGGGAGTAATATTAAATGATTATCAGCGTGGATGTGGGAGTGAGTGATATGGGTGTGCGTGACTACGCGGACGGCGGATAATGCGGCTTATAATTAAGTATAGAATAAGTTTATTTATTTATTTAAAATTTCGAGGTCTAGCAGCGCCAAGTTTTTTTACAAGAAAAATTTATGTATTTTAATAAAATATTTTTATTTTGTACTGTTACTTCTGTAATTCTTTGTGGCCATTAAAAAATACACATGTAAATAACTTTGTATTTAAATATCTTGTATTCCCTTGTTAAATTTAAATAAAATTTTTTAATCTTATAAAATTGTTATTATACATTCTTTTCTAATTGACACAATGTAAAGATTTTTCAATGTAGTGCAACAATTATTTTTTGAGGCAATATACATGTTCTCTCTGTAATTGGCGCTCTAACTTAAAGAGATATCATTTCTTTTTTGTAATTGTAATAGATCACTTGAAGCGCGACTCTTCTTTTTGATAAGGTAACATAATTTTGTGACGTGTATCACTTGGGTTATAATTTTTCGGAAATAAAAATACTACTGCTTAGATTTTTTCGAGATTTTTCGAGATATAAAGATCTACCACTTGTTACTTAGGTTTTTTCGAGGTATAATACTACCACTTTCTTTTTTTTTTTTAGGTAACAACATATACACTACTATACGTGTACTTGGCGCCTTTTTTTACCTTTTTTTAAAAAAGGTAATTTTGTGCGGATATCACGCTTTTTTGTAGTATATTACGCATTGTATAAACAGTATGTACAGGATAAAGCTATTTGGAGGTATAATACTACCACTTTGTTTTTTTCGAGGTAACAACATAACAGAGTAACAACATAATACATATACACTATTATGCGTGTACTTGGCGCTCATTTTACCTTTTTTTTAAAAAGGTAATTTTGTACGGATATCACGCTTTTTTGTAGTGTTACGCAACTTAATCTTATAAACAATATATCTTATAATTTCATAAACCGTATATAATACAAGGTATGAAGCTAAAAGTGTTACGGACTATTATTTCTAAAGAAAACAACAATTTAATATTTTGCTCAGTTTTTTAAAAATAATAATCTGTAACCCTTTTAGTTGTACACCTTGTATATATTTTTCAATTTCAACATAAAACATAATCGCAATAAAGCATGATTAATGTTAATAAGTCGTTAACTGTAAAATTCTTTATTTATTTTTATTTGCGTGTCTTACTGAATGTTGTTTGCAACTGTATATGTACCGATATCTTCAGGTATCGATATTTTTGATAATTATTTTTACGTCAGACATAATTTTAATTCATCCAATTTTTATTATGTCTAAACATAATTTTTGTCCAATTTTTATTATGTCTAGACATAATTTTAATTCAGCGATTTTTATTATGTCATGACATAATTTTAATTCTGCCGCTAGGGAAATTTTAAGTCGATTTTTATGAATCAAGCTTGAATTCAATGTTTAGGTGTCCCAGGTTGCCGATGACGAGGTCCACATAGCGCGCTCTATAGTTTTCGGTGTCCAGGTGTATTAATACCTTGAATTTGATGGCCACGTGTTCCAAGTTGCCGATGACGAGGTCCACATAGTGCGCTTCGTAGTTTTCGGTGTCTACATGTATTAATACCTCGAATTCGATATCTACGTGTCCTACATTGGGTGCGTTCAGCCGATACTTTGCTAGCCTAGCAATCGTGAGCAGTCGCTCGTTTTCGCTCGTTTCCTCTTTTTTGACTTACTGGATTAAAAAGAGAAGAAACGAGCAAAAACGAGCAACTGCTCACGATTGCTAGGCTAGCGGAGTATCGGCTGAACGCACTCATTCAAATTTAAAGTTATTAATACACCTAGACACCAAAAACTATGAAGCGCATTATGTGGACCTCGTCATCAGCAACCTGGGACACCTAGACATCAATTTCAAGGTATTAATACACGTAGACACCGAAAACTACGGAGCGCAATATGTGGACCTTGTCATCGGCAACCTGGGACACCTAAACATTGAATTCAACATATTATTACACCTGGACACCGAAAACTATGAAGCGCACTATGTGGACCTCGTCATCGGCAACCTGGGACACCTAGACATTGAATTCATCATACGATTACACATGAACACCGAAAACTATGAAGCGCACTATCTGGATCCCGTCATCGGCAACCTGGGACACGTGGACATCGAATTCAAGGTATTAATACACGTAGACACCGAAAACTACGGAACGCACTATATGGACCTCGTCATCGGCAACCTGGGACACGTGGACACCGAAAACTACGGAGCGCACTATGTGGACCTTGTCATCGGCAACCTGGGATACCTAGACATCGAATTCAACGTACGATTACACCTGGACACCGAAAACTATGAAGCGCATTATCTGGATCCCGTCATCGGCAACCTGGGACTCGTGGACATCGAATTCAAGATATTAATACACGTAGACACCAAAAACTACGGAGCGCACTATGTGGACCTCGTCATCGGCAACCTGGGACACGTAGACATCGAATTCAACGTATTATTACACCTGGACACCGAAATCTATGAAGCGCATTATCTGGATCCCGTCATCGGCAACCTGAGACACGTGGACATCGAATTCAAGATATTAATACACGTAGACACCAAAAACTACGGAGCGCACTGTGTGGACCTCGTCATCGGCAACCTGGGACACGTAGACATCGCATTCAACGTATTATAACACCTGGACACCGAAAACTACGAAGCGCACTGTGTGGACCTCGTCATCGGCAACCTGGGACACGTGGACATCGAATTCAAGGTATTAATACACGTAGACACCGAAAACTACGGAGCGCACTGTGTGGACCTCGTCATCGGCAACCTGGGACACGTGGACATCGAATTCAAGGTATTAATACACGTAGACACCGAAAACTACGGAGCGCACTATGTGGACCTCGTCATCGGCAACCTGGGACACCTAGACATCGAATTCAACGTACGATTACACCTGGACACCGAAAACTACGAAGCGCACTGTGTGGACCTCGTCATCGGCAACCTGGGACACGTGGACTTCGAATTCAACGTATTATTACACCTGGACACCGAAAACTACGAAGCGCACTGTGTGGACCTCGTCATCGGCAACCTGGGACACGTGGACATCGAATTCAAGGTATTAATACACGTAGACACCGAAAACTACGGAGCGCACTATGTGGACCTCGTCATCGGCAACCTGGGACACCTAGACATCGAATTCAACGTACGATTACACCTGGACACCGAAAACTATGAAGCGCACTATCTGGATTTTGTCATCGGCAACCTGGGACACGTGAACATCGAATTCAAGGTATTAATACACGTAGACACCGAAAACTACGGAGCGCACTATGTGGACCTTGTCATCGGCAACTTGGGACACCTAGACATCGCATTCAACGTACGATTACACCTGGACACCGAAAACTATGAAGGGCATTATCTGGATCCCGTCATCGGCAACCTGGGACACGTGGACATCGAATTCAAGATATTAATACACGTAGACACCAAAAACTACGGAGCGCACTATGTGGACCTCGTCATCGGCAACCTGAGACACGTAGACATCGCATTCAACGTATTATTACACCTGGACACCGAAAACTACGAAGCGCACTGTGTGGACCTCGTCATCGGCAACCTGGGACACGTGGACATCGAATTCAACGTATTATTACACCTGGACACCGAAAACTATGAAGCGCACTGTGTGGACCTCGTCATCGGCAACCTGGGACACGTGGACATCGAATTCAAGGTATTAATACACGTAGACACCGAAAACTACGGAGCGCACTATGTGGACCTCGTCATCGGCAACCTGGGACACCTAGACATCGAATTCAACGTACGATTACACCTGGACACCGAAAACTACGAAGCGCACTGTGTGGACCTCGTCATCGGCAACCTGGGACACGTGGACTTCGAATTCAACGTATTATTACACCTGGACACCGAAAACTACGAAGCGCACTGTGTGGACCTCGTCATCGGCAACCTGGGATACATAGACATCAAATTCAAGCTTGATTCATAAGAATCGACTTAAAAATTCCCTAGCGGCACTTTCTGCCAAGCATAGAGAACCTACTTTTCCGTTGACTCAATATTTATTATATATATACCTAATTTTTACTTAAATAGAAATCTTCCTCCTGACCGATAAGTTTATCGACCTAATTTTGAAATACGCGCGCGATATCGAAACTGGCGATACCTGCGCCGCCAGCGTCGAAAAAGTGAAAAGGACGTTTCTCTGATAATCATAATAATATTGAATGAGAGCGTTAGGAGGAGTATCTTAAAAATAAATTTTCACATTTGGACTTTGCGTCGCAATATCTCCGCTCGTAAGGCACGTAGCGGAATATTATGAGAGAAACCCCCCCCTAATTGGACCCCAAGCTATCGATCAAGCCTACTTAGAACTTGATCCGTTCACTCGTTATCGAGATCTCAACATCTCGGGTACTCGCAACCCGTCGCGTCGCGTAAAAGAGTCACGGTCGGTCTCGCTCCGCGTGTACTTGGCGCGAGACACTACCGTGTCTCTTGATTCTAACCTTAAGAAATTTTTTATTTAAGATTAAAATATTGTTGTTTCAATACTAAATATAATTGGCCCTATTCCGATCCTATTTTATGATAGATTTAAGAGTAAAAGCGTTGTATCTAGAAATCTTTTCTGAGGGTGGCGGGGTTGATTAAGGGCAACGCGATGTTCGGCGGGGTGACACGCAAATCATTAACTCAGTCAGCTAACAAATGAAAAGGAACATTTATTGTAGAATAATTTTCGGAAAACAATGCGGCCATTTCGGCTTTCATTAATCAGAAAAAGCAAATAGATAGCTGATAACACGGGCGTCAAGTTTTGAACAATAAGAATGGCAGTAACGCGGACGCCAGAAATAAGCGGAGAATTACGTTAATTTAGTAAACGCGCGGAAAGCGTCGTTGATGAGAAAGATAATACTGGTAGAAAACTAAACGCACAAATACTTCAAAATCATAGGCTGCATTCCGAAATTCACTGTCAGCAACTTTCAGTGCTGAAAATCTATAGTATACGTGACGTAAAATATAGATTTTCAGTACTGACAGTGAATATCGGAATGCAGCCATAGCAGTCACGCAGATAATAATAGTAGAGTATTAAACTAACAAATAATATAGAATAAAAATTATGAGAAAGTAATGTGCAAGTTTCTACTTGCACACTTTTTTATTATTTTAAAACATTATTTTTTGAAGTCTCAATTATTGAGACTTGAGATGTTCTAACTGTCCCCCTTAGAAAGAGATGAATAGTGAGTAAACTAAGGTTTTTTTTTAAGTTAACCGACGTTTGTAAAATCATAATATATTTCTTCGTCATCCATGAAGTACTACTGTTAAATAAAGTCAGTAACTTATACAGTTATTTATAAAATAAACGCTCGACACTCGGTCAGCTTCGCAAAGTTCAAACATCGATTTCATACCTTCTTAAAAGGGAATTAACATGTAACACTACACTGTGTTTTTTATATAACTAAAAAACTAATCAACTAAATCTTAAAGAATTATATATGGCATAGGGGGGGGGGGTAGAAAAAATTGAAAAAAAACTCAAAAAACAATCTTTTTTTTATAATAGAAGAGAATAAGAATTATTGATTTTTAATCTCAATATTGTTTTATTTTTATACTACTTCAGGTTGTGATAAGATTAAACATGTCAAGAATATTTTTTTGTCTCGTTATTAGAAATCTTTTTTGAGGGCGCGTTCTGTTATTAGGTCGAGCTAGCCGATTCCTCGCACACCGACTTATTTCGCCTTGCGTCTCTCTTTTTAGTTTCTCGCGATTTCGCGGACGCGAATTCACGCGTCTGGCGCCCAACAATAAAATTCGGTTAGTGGAGTGTCGGGGGTGCGAGAGAACTGCCGGAGAGGCCTATTATCCTACTCTCCTTCTCCCTAATATATCTATATATTAATAATCCGAAATAAATGTTTTTAAATACGAGATCCGTTGATAACAGTTTCCATCGTTATTTATAACGATAAAAACGATTATCAGCGGATCTTATGTCTAACAACATTTATTTCAGATTATTAATATTTCATCATTAACATTAATAATTAATTCAATATACTGATGCTAATAAGCATCTTTATGTAAGTAATGCTACTGAATCTCATTTAAATCTACAAGGAATTTATTACTAAAAAGTATTCATTAAATATTATAATAATTTGCTTATATAAACTATTTATTAGCATCATATTTAAAATGTATCATATTTTATACTAATAAACCTTTTGTTTATGAGTTTAAGATTAAGATTTTTAAGATGCAGCAGCATCATTTATATAAAAAATTATATAATGCTCATTATTATTGATATATTAAATTGATTATCAATTTAATGATAAATTATTTATTAATTAAACAAAATGAATATTGTAAGATTTGTTAATGGTGATTTCTGCCATTATTTAAACTTACATTGAATGAAATTTTTTCGCCGACTTATAATTTAAATTTGCACACATATACTAATTGCTGACTTTTGTCCTGTGCATAAACATTGTGTGCAAAAATAATTTAAGTAATAAAATTATAATATTGAATGATTATGATGGTACGAGCTTTTTTCGTAAGAGAGAAAATGTCTTTCGTTTTCTTAATAAAATTTATTTCATAACCTGTATTGTCATCTCGACTTCTGTTTTAACGTTACTGCTACGCAAATCCGTCACAATTGTATTGCAACTTCGGGCGCTACAAAGTGCATTTTATTGTAAAAAAGATATGCGAGTGATTATAGGTGATGCACCGAAGTCAACGCAATTGTGAACGACCATGCGCGCCTGCTCGAATGGGCAACCCGCCGCGCCGTACCGCTCTGTATCGTCTTGATACACCCTGTACGTGTGGATGAGGGGCGGCGAAAGCGAATGAGAGTGTAGGCAGTAATAGAAAGCGTGGCGGGCGTTAAAGAGTTGGATAGGTAGAAGGAATAATAGAAAATCAGGATAGGATAATAACGGAAGTTGAAATCCCAGGAATATTATAGTAAAAGAGTGTTAAAAGTAAAGGTGAGAGCGTGAGGTTAGGGTGCGAAGGGGGGAAGGAGCTGCGTGTGCGTTCCAAAAGAGAGCGAAATTTGCGTTGCGTAGACAGTGCAGGTGGCGGCATTGGGCGCGTTCGGCGAGCCAAACTGCTCGGGAATAGTTGAATGTGATTGGTTCTTATAAAAACCAACCAATCAGCGCGGCGTTTGCTGAGCGAGTTCATTGGCGTGATGGATTGAGCATAGAGATGTACAGCGAATTGGCGAGCGAGATGGACAAAAGCGAATTGATAGCGGATGTGAATGGGTGCGCAGATAAGATTGTAGATAAGTCAGAAAGGAAAAAAAAACGGATAAAGAAACTCATGTTGCTCCAAAAGAAGAAAAAAGAGAAAGAGGAAGGCTTTGAAAGGAAGAACTGAGAATGAGGGAAAGAGCGAATTTGACCAGCATATTAGATTTTGTGAGAAGTGAAAAGGATATGGCATGTGAATTGGAGAAAGCTAAGAGGAAAAGAGAGGAGGAAGTACAGAATGGGAATGACATCTTTAAGAGAGATAACAAGACGATAAGAACGCCTCCAGGTTTGGATAAACGAATAGTAGGAACCGGACCCAAGGGTGAGGAGAGAGAAGGGGACGGAGACAGGATGGTGCTGAAGAAGAATGAAGCGGACGGTTCGATGATGGCAATCTTGAGAGAGATAAATGAGTTGAAGGATATGAAGATGGAGATGAAAGGGATGAAAGAGAGAATGAGCAAATTAGAGGAGGGTTGGACCATAAGAGAAAATAAGTTGGAGGACAGAATGGATAAGTTAGAGGTTAGGATGCGGAAGATGGAACAATCAAAGGAAGACATAGTCGTGGGCGAAAAGGGGGCCAAAATTGAAGAGATTGTAGGAAGGGTGACAGAGTTAGTAAAGAAGAGCAAAAGAAGCATAAGAGATAAGAGGGAAAGAAGAAACAAATTTGTAATTAGAGGATTGCAAAAGGAAGACAGTAGATGTATAAGGGAAACAGCAGAGACATTTATGGAAAAGGAGTTTGGAGTTAAGAAGAAGGTGAAGAATATGCAAACATCAGGTAAGGAAGGAAAGGAGATAATTGTTGTGGAAATGGACTGCTGGAATTCGAAGGAAATTGTAATGAAATCAAAGAGTAAGCTAGGAAGCAGAAAAATTTTTATTGATCACGCTCTGTCGTTCGAGGAAAGAGAGGTGCAAAGATTGATAAGAGACCGCGCGCGAAAAGAAAAGATGGATGAAAAACGAGTAAAAATAGGATACAAGAAATTAGAAATACAAGGAAGAAAGTATGTGTGGAATAAAGAGGAGAACGCGCTTATAGAAAAGAAAAATTTCTGAAGGGCAGCCAATTAAAGGATGAGTCGAGGAAAATGATAGATAATGAAGAGCGTAAAAAGGACAATAGAAGACTGGAGAGAGAGAATAACAGGAGAAAAAGGGTTTTATTCTGGAATGTAGCCGGTTTAGAGAGACAAGACAAGGATTTTTGGAATTATATAATAAAAAATGATTTTGTAGGTTTATGCGAGACATGGCTAGAGGAGAAAGGTTGGGATAGGATTAAGGACAAATTCCCAGGGTCTCACGAGTGGGTGAACATAAATGCGGGGAGGGAAAAGAAAGGGCGATTGGCGGAATTTTGATAGGAGTAAAGAAAAGCTGGATTAGGTGTTACGATGTGGTAAAGACTGCAATGTTATCAGATGACATTGTTCATACATGGCTTTCAGCAGATGGTACAATGCTGAATATTTTCACAATTTATAATAAAAACCTGGTGAATGATTTAGAGACAACATTAAAGAAAATTACTGAAAAGCATGAGCGAGAAGGAGCAATCATAGGAGGCTATTTTAACATAAGAATAGGGGAGTTTGGAAGGGACAGACTGGCGGACTGTGATGTGGAAAGAAAAAGCAAGGATAAAGTAGTATGTAATGGAGGTAGGCAGTTTACGGATATGATGGATGAAAGAAGCTGGTATATACTAAACGGTAGAACAATGGAAGACTGGGAAGGCGGATTTACTTATGTAGGTGCGAGAGGGAGTTCGGTAATCGATTATATTATTGTAAACGAATACATACATGACAAAGTGTTAGAATTTAAGGTAGACGACAGGGTGGACTCAGATCACTTACCCTTGGCAATGAAAATGGAAAGGACTGGAAGACAAGTTGCAGAAGAAGGAGAAGAAGAGGACGAGGAACTAAATACCGTGAGGAAAATAATAAATTGGGACAAGGAAGCGAGGAGACTATATTTCGAGAGAACGACGGAGCCAGGGAGCGTGGAGTGGCAAAAGTCGTGGTCAATAGAAGAGAAATAGAGAAGAATAAAAGAGCTCATACATAATGCACTGATTTATAAAGAGGTTAAAAAATTGAGGAGGAAAGAAATAGGTCATAAGGACTGGTGGAACAGGAGTTGCACGAGGAAAAAAAGAAAGGTTAAAAGAAAGTGCAAGAGAGATAGAAAAAGGGGAATGACAGAAAAGAAGACTTTATGGAAGGAAGAAGAGATTTTGGGAGTTGTTAGAGAGGAGAAGGAAAGACAAAAGAAAGCGGAAGAAGAAGAGGAGTTGAGAAATTTGAGGAATGAAAAAGATATTTGGAGGTTTATAAACAGGCAAAAAAAGAAAAAAGAATGGACGGAAAACAATATTCAAGGAGAAGAGTGGAGAAAGCATTTTATGAAGTTGTTCGAAATCCGTCGAACTTTCCTACGCGAAACATCGGCTCGAAAACATTATTATATTTAACATCGAGAAATACCGATGTTTATGTGGTTCGAGCTCTGTCGAACTTGTTCGAAACATACGTTCCCCGCGATCCCCGCGCCCTCAAAGCCCATCGATCGCGATCACGCGTTACGAGAGTGCTCCCTTATTTGTCGAAACACGGAAACGGCTGTTGTGACGCGTGATGTTGTGACCGGACGGCACGAGTTGAGCCCGATTCCGGCGGATAATATTTCTATCAAACGGTCGCCACTCGGTTTAACCTTAGTCTACCAAGAAGGTAAGTTTGCATCAACGCCCCGATTATTTGAAAGACGCTAATAGGATTTATTTGTTTCAGAAGGATGTCCCTTATGGATCATCGTTGCTGCTTCTCATCCCTGGATCCTCGCTTTACATCGCATACCAGATAAAAGTAAGTAATTATAAAATAATTATGTGGTAATTATTTTATGGTTTTGTTGCAAATCGACGCCCGAAATGGATCGCCGTTGCCGTTACCCGCCTCTGAATCCTCGCTTTATCTCGCATACCAGATAAGGGTAAGTCCCGATAATTATGTCTTAATTATGTACTAATTCGCTTCTTTTCTTTCAGGTTCCTGCCTCGGATGGATCGCTGCTTTGTTGCTGCTCTGCTTCCCCGGATCCTCGCTTTACATCGCATACCGGATTGCCGCTGGCCAACGTTGGATCATCGCCGAAAGACAAGGTAAGTAGAAGGTAAGTATCGATAATTTTTTATAATTAATCAGGAGAATTTGTTTCAGAATTAATTAATCTTTAATTCCAGATCATCATTTCAACATTACAGGCCGTTTCACAATATCATAAAGGTGTCTCACAACGCGAGTTTCTCGCCTCGGTGTGGATGTCGCTTTATTTAATAAAGTTGCACAATGGTTCGAATTGCGTATTTCGGCTTATTTGTTTAGTCGTTACGATGCTTTTATTCCAAATAATTATTCCGATTGGAGGACTCTATGTCCCACGATTGTTCACTATGATCACACACTCGGCTATGATCATCACTCTATTATACAATGTTCGTGCGCAGTATTAACGAACAAGTGTTCGGTGGTTAAATACAATGATTAATAATGTCCGCACAATATTCCGTATCCGCGTGACCCAATGCCCGTGGTTGTTATATACTCGATAATTGCACTTCCGTTAATTAACAATGTATCCGAATTTCAACTCGCGTATTGTTGCTTACACTCGATTGTATTTGGCAATTAATTGCCCCTCGCTGTTAGTTAAGACGAGTAATTTAACGCGATAGTACGCGGGAGTTCTCGGTTGTAAAGTATAACGCGTATGCCGATCATACAGAGTGTGATACGTGTGTTCGCCACGGCTATACCCGAGTGACTGCCTCGAGCGGTCGCTCTCGCTTGGGCTCCCCACTTATGCCGGATCGCTCCCACTCTTCGGAACTTTCTCGATCGTCTATTGTTCGCGGCCGGCACATCTGGCGCAAACACGAAAACATGATGATTTTCACTACCCTCTCGCGTGCCCTTTTGCGCATCTCCCGTTTACGCCCGTTCTAGAAGGTTCCCGTGGAAATTTCCACGCGCAACGCAGTGCGAGAACCTTCCCTTCTTGGCACCGCTGCACCAGGTTTTCACTCGCGATTAATTTTCGACGCGGACGGCGCCGATCCTTGCGCACCTCCTTGGAAATGCCCCCGATGACGAATTAGGGTGTTCTCCCTGTAGAGGACGTCCGGGTGACGTCGGTATCGTCGGCCGTTGACGCCGACCCTCTGGCTAGGTTTCTCGGGACCTGGTATCGTCGTTCCGGGCCACTGTTCCCGTAGATGGTGCGTTTCCTGGGGATCTTTGCCGGAGCTCGACGTCGACCCCCTTGGCGGGTGTCCCAGGACCTCTCGCGACGGATTACGTCGTTTGTCCCCGGAGAAGATGCGTTTCCCGGGAAACTCGTCTGACCTTGACGCCGACCCCCTGGAAGGGTATCCCAGGTCCTGGTAAGACCGTTGGATGGCTGAGTCCCTGGCGAAAATGTGTTTTGCCGGGAGTTCACCGGACGATGGCGCCGACCCCCTGGAAGGGCTCCTCCGGTCCTGGCGAGTCCGTTGGACCCCTCTTTTCCTGGAGAAGTTGCATTTCCCGGGGATTTTCACCGGGTCATAGCGCGCACCCCGTGGAGCTATGTCCCAGGTCCTTGGAAGACATTTCGGCCTGGTTGTCCCTGGAGAAAATGGTTTTCCCAAGAACTTGGTTTTTTCCCGGCGCCCACCTCATGGATGCGCGTACCGGGTCCGGGGGATATTCCTCCGTGCCCCCAATACGGGTTACCGCCGTCACTTTATGTCGGCGTTTCACTTAAACGCGCTTATCGTCATACGATCATTATCGCTTAAACTATACCGACAACCGCTAAATAATATCAGACCTTTATGATCGGCGGTGGATTAAAGTTTCAACTAAACTTGGTTTTAAACTTATCGGCCGGATATGACTCTTAACCTAAAATTACGCGCGGTCTTTGCCGTATTGCCGAGCCTGTATCTTAATACTACGCGAAAATCTAACTGTAATTGACCGTATGGGCCTCTTAGCGCAACTTAATGCTATCTCTCTTACGAGTCGCAAATCAATACCGTAGATGTAACCTTAAGTAAACTAAATGAACGTGAATGGCCGAAATAAAATCTAACTACATATACTGGCTGACCATTTTGGCGAGAAAGTTATTAAAACTTAAATCAAAAGAAATAATTTTGGCGAGCAAGTTATAAAAAATCAAATCAAACGAACTAAACATGTATTCTATATATGTTAGTGTTATCCTCGAGTGCCTCTTTGGCCTCAGGGATCGTCATCCGCCTAGCTGTGGTTTTCTACTTGGGCTCCCATGCCTCGTCATCGTTGCTCTCGCTTTTTCCCGACGGTGTTTGGAAATCGTCGGATGGCTGGTCAATCGGCCCGATCGGGAAATCGTATCCCATGAGTTCCGCGATCGCGTCTATCAATGGAGGAGGCGCGGGAGTCATTGTGGGAACCTGTAATGCCGACATTAACGGCGTGGGCGGCATGCTTGGGAGTTCGGTCTCCCGTGATGCAGATGCCGCTACTAGGTTCCCTTGAAGCGGCTGCGCTTCCGCTTCCGCTCGTCCCGTTTGTGCCGCGCGTGGCTCTGCAACGGATAGTCTCTGTAATATCACTCGAGGTGATCGTTTGGTCAAGCGGCGCGGCTGTTGGGAAGTGCCCGGTCGCAATGTGACCATACGGACGAATAACGATTCAGCTCTCATTGCGCGTTCGTTTCTAAAAAACAACCCTCTTGAGTAAACGGCGAACTCGCTCGCCGGACATTCAGTCGTTGCTGAGGATTCCTGGCCTCAAGTCGTGGGCCAGAACTCATAGCCGAAAGTCGTCGCGTATCAATCCTCGTCTAAAGACAGCACGGCTCTCTCGCTCTTAAATCGCTGCTTGAATCACTACTCGCTCGTTTCGTCTTAAAGTGCGGATCAAAGTTACTTATATTTTTTCATTAAGTGTGCTTCTTAGCGAGGGGTCCGAAAACTTCCGGTCGTGCTCCGCCCGCGATCGTTCTTCTGCCGCGCGCTCAAGATTTCCGTTCGACGGGTACAAGATCTCCGCTCCGCGAGAGGCTTCGATGCGAGAAGCTGAGACAAGATTTCCGTTTGCGATACCTGGCAGAAAAGTACGAACGACTCAGAAGATTTCCGAATCCGCGGCGCACGATCCGTTGTTCCCCCTCGCGTCTTTTCCGTTCTTGAAATAAAGACTATATATTTCTTTGTGCAATCTGTGTTTCGAGTGCTTTAATCCTCATTCCTCCCGCAAATTTACGACTCGCGTTATCCACGCTTCTCGCTCAACTCTGAGCGGAATCCAGATTCAGGGCGACCGTCGGAAAGCGACGCCCGAACAGAAGTGATTGGGAGGCACGGAGAAGGAGATAACAATGAAGGAGAACGGAACTGAGAAAAAGATAAGTGAAGAAGGGGACGGTACAACTGCTATGGAAATACGAGGTGAGAAACACGAAAGGTACGAGCAAGAAGAGGAGAGAGAGTTAAAGAAAGAGGAGATAGCGGACGCAGTAAAAAGGATGAAATTAGGCAAAGCAGCTGGAATAGACGGAATCCCGATGAAAGCTTTGAGGTTTTGTGGTTCAGCGGTGAAGGGTTGTTTGGTAGACTTAATAAAGCAGATATGGAAGGAAGGAACTATTCCATCGGAGTGGAAAATGAGCATAGTGGTACCGCTGTATAAGAGAAGAGATAAAGAAAAGGCAGAAAACTACAGAGAAATTTCACTGCTGTGCTCAGCATATAAGGTGTATGCCAAAATTCTGAGGAATAAATTAAAGGAAGTTATAGAAGCGAAAGGAATGCTGCCTGAAAATCAGGCGGGCTTCAGGAAGGGAAGATCTACCATGAACAACATCTTTATTCTGAACCACATTGTACAGAGGGAGAAAGTAAAGGAACGTGGAGATGACAAGGTGTTTGCTCTTTTTATCGACTTGAAAGCCGCTTTCGACAAGGTGGAGAGGGGAAAATTATGGAAGATACTGGAACAAAAAGGGGTCGGCAGCAGCTTGTTAAACAGGATTGAGGGGCTGTATGAAGAAACGGAGACATCAGTCAGTACAAACAAGAGGATTACGAGAAACTTCATCACGAAAATTGGTGTGAGGCAAGGTTGTGTTCTGAGTCCAGACCTGTTCAGTCTTTATATTGCGGATTTAGACGAGGCGTTAGAAAAGCGAAATATAGGTAGTATGTATTGGGCATGTACAGGGTATGGTCGTTAGCTTATGCCGACGACATGGTTCTACTGGCCAAGAATAAAAAGGCATTGGATGATATGATGGATACACTGACAAGATTTTTGAAGGTCAGGAAGCTAGAACTAAGTTCAAAAAAAACAAAGGTCATGATTTTTAATAGTGGTGGCAAGTTAGGTAGACATTAGAAATGGGGTAAGGAAAGAATAGAGGAGGTGAAAACTTTTAAATATTTGGGGTTCACGTTTAATAAAAAAGGAAATTACACGGATCATATAAAAGAAATAGGCAGAAAAGGAAGATTAGCAGCAAATAAGGTATGGAGCCTCGGTGAAAGGATATGTAAAGATGATTTTAAGAGGAGACGGACATTGTTTAATTATCTGGTCAAAAGTGTTATGGAATATGGGGTGAAAGTATGGGGGTGGCTGGAGAAAAGTGATTTAGAAAAGGTCTGGCTAGACTACATCAGATGGATTTTTAGAATAAAATTTTGTACGCCGCGGTATATGATCTTGAGAGAGTTGGGCCTAAAAAAATTAAAAATTGATTGGGGATTAAGAGCCATGAAGTATGAAAAGAGGAGCAGAGAAAGTAGTTCGAATAGGCTAATGGCGGCATGTTGGGAAGAAAAAGATAAAGCAGAGAATATTTCGGGCAGTGGGAAGAAAGATCTATTCAGTAGTGAAAAGGAAAATTATTTTAATAATTTGGAGTGGGGTCTTGAAGCGATAAGAACTGCAAGAAGGGAAGGTATCGACATGCTCAGGGTAATAAGAGAAAGAGAACAAGATTTACAAGTAGTCCAGTCAAATTAGACATTTGAGCTCGGAAGTGAAGCGGTATCAATGAAACCTTTTTAGGGTTGTTGGGGGGATGTAGAAGAACTTATTTCTGAGTTGTCGGGTTAATCGAACCGATGGGTTTTTAAGGGGGGGAGGAGGAATGAAAAATTTTGTTTTTTCGCAATAACTCGGCGAATTTTGACCGTACATGATTGATTAACCTCTCATTTTGTAGCTCTTTTAAAGCCCTACAATTTATTTCATGAAGACCTTAACTTAAAATTAATATTTGTCGAGTTCTAGCCGGTGAAAGTAGGAAAAAATGTATTTTGTCGCGGTTTTTTGCGTTTATCTCGTTTCCATTAATAGATAGAAATGTGCCGCCACTGACAAAGTTGTAGGGCTTAAAGAGACCTACAAAACGAGAAGTCAGTCGTTCAGATTCGTTAAAAATTGAACCCAGGGAAGCCTCTGGAAGTCGCGCTTTTAACGCGTGGCCGATCGTCGCCGCGGCGGCGCGCGGCGCAACGGTGCCGCGACGGCCGCGACGGTGCGTGTCGAGTCGAGTGCGCTCGGGACTCGGCGCGTATTTCGCTTATCTCTCTTTTCAAGTATAAAGTTAATGAAAAATTTTAACATGAGCAAGTGTTTTATATGCAACGAGCCGTTAGGCGGCGATAACGTGTACGAAGTTAAAGCGAGAGGTGTGCAAACTCTGAAACGGTCAATTGTAGAAAGAAAAAACGAAGAATATTGGCAATTGTTAGAAAACGCGCAAAACATTATTGTTCACAGAAGTTGCTACAAGCGTTACACCGATTTGAGGCAACCTCTTACGAATAATGTGAAAACTGATTTTGGCGAAATCGGTGAGCAAACCAACGAACAACCAGCGACCGAGCCTGATTTCGATATCGCAAAGCAGTGCTTGTTTTGTTGCGAAGAAATTCTAAAAGATATAGGAAGGTATTCACAAGAAGTACGAAAAAACATTATCACATTAACGCAAAGTGATACGACAACAAATATGAAGAAAATCCTTAAAGAACGCGGCGATGAATTTTCTCAGTCAATGTTGAACCGAATAGGCCCAGTACCTGATCTCAGTGCCGTAGGCGCTCGTTATCATAAAGAATGCAAGAATCGTTACATGTATCATAAACCAATAACTGGAAGTAAGAAGGGGCGGCCTACCGGAAACGTAATAGATGACGCCATGAATGACATGTATTCCTTCCTGAAAGAAAATGGCGAAGAGTGTCAATTTTCTATGGATGAATTGATGGCCCAAGTGAAAGGAGACTTTTGCCCAGATAAGAAAACCATGAAAACACACTTGTTAAAAAAGTACGGCGATGATATTATCGTTGTCGGTTCGGATCGCGGTACCGTGGTGTGTTTTAAAAATACTGGCCATAAACTTATTTCCGATGCATGGTATATGCAACGAAAATCAAACAACGTCGAAGAAAGATTGCGAGTCGTTCGCGAAGCTGCCGCGATTATTCGTGAAGACATTCGATCGGTCGTTTACGATACAAAAAATTACCCGCCCTCCGATAACTTCCTTCAGTGTGCCGAAAGCGAAGTACCAAAATCATTGAATGTTTTTCTGTCTGAATTAACTAACAAAAATAAACGAAACGTTCAAAAGATCGTATGACGACAAAATGTATTTCAATAGCACGTGCTATTATATCAGCTGTGCGACCTCGTTCTTTTAATTCATCTGTGAAACTTAGCGTTGGAGCATTTCTGTACAAAAAGTTCGGTTCCAGAACTTTGATTGATATATTGTCGAATTTAGGATTTTCGGCGTCGTATTCAGAAGTCGTGTCGTATGAAATATCGTGTATTCATACAGGCAGCAGTGAAATTGTGGAAGGCTCATTTTCGCAATTTGTATTCGATAATGCGAACTTTAACATCAAGACAATAGACGGACATGGAACATTTCATGCAATGGGTGGTATTCATTGCGTAACGCCGAGGGATGGTGTTGCTCCAGACACAGAAATACAACGTATTATGGAACCGAAATCTGCTGTGAAAGTTGTACTGTTGGGGACGATTACACTACTTTCTTACCCAAATCATGTTTCGACGGGGTTGCAGACCATCACCGTCGCTGATATCGACGAGCTTGTTGTAATCTAAAATTACAACGGGTAATTATTAAATTATTTATAATAAAATTATAGAATAGTCTTTCGAAAGACTTCGAGGAAATTCTCTTTCGAAAGACTCCTCAATTTACGCTGACGCGGACGCGGAAGTTCATCAAGCTTCCGCGTCAATCGAACTATTGCGATATGCATAAGAATGTGCGACAACGCATTTTGACATTCGCGGAACCGCGGAAGTACAGCGAGATTGCGAATGCGCTCGGTCACTGACCGACCTCATTCGGGGGACCGTCGAACCTGGCGGAAAAGTGCCGACAGGGCATAACTCAAAGCAATATAAGGGACCGTCGAAGAAGCCGCGACGGAGAGTAATACACCGGAGACTCTGCCCGTGACCGTTCCCGTAAGCCGTGTCGCGAAGTTCTACATTATAACAAAGCGCGTGCGAGATATAATAATTGTGAAAGGCAACTACAAGTGTAAGTTAGTGAGTGTAACAGGAGCGCTGAAATATAGCTCCAATATAAAGTAAAACGAAGTGAAGTTCATTTAACGACGCCTACACCTTGTTTCACCTGCGAACCCGACCGCTTCCTAATCTGCCCGCCTGTGCCTACCGAGTCCCAACTCGTAAGGTCAAGAGATCCCAAAAATAATAAACGTTTTGCCGTAAGCCGTCACCAATCGGCAACGCGGCATAACAAGCTGCATCTACTTTCGCGCGCCATTCTGCCGACCATACCTGACTTGACGTGGCTGTATGGCAAGTGGTCTTGCTACGATGACACTCCAGGATGGAACGGTTTTATGGAGAAAGTAACAAAAGATTTTCCTTTCGAAGTATCACGAATATTGTGTCTTCCATTTATCAACGCTCCGCCATCCGATTACGACACGATTTTAACGTCACTCGTTCAAGCAGTTGAAAAATGTAAAGAATCCCACCAACAAACATGCTTCGTTACGTTCGACCAGCCGCTTTACTGGAAAGCACGTGACATCGTTTCGGCTTCTAATCCATCATTTGATTTCGATCATGTCATCATTAGGCTCGGAGGATTCCATCTACTTATGTCCTTCATGGGATCAATTGGGTCTATAATGCAGGGAAGTGGATTAGAACAGATGTTTTACACGATATACGCAGAAAATTCCGTCCAAAAGATTCTTTCTGGACACGCATACAGTAGGGCTGTTCGCGCCCATATTTTGACTCACCTTGCAGTAACGAAGATCATTATGGAAAACATCAATTTTACTGACGCCGAACGTGATGAAATGGACAGTCTTTTGGATGTTCTTAATCGTCGCTCCGTATACACCGCGGAAGAAAGCAGTGCAGTGAAAAAGGTAGCAGAGAAATTTCGTGATGCATTAACTTCACTGGAAAACAGGGGGCCTACTGCCAAACTATGGGTGCAGTACCATCAAATGGTGTCTCTGTTGAAAAGGTTCATCGAAGCTGAGAGATCTGGGAACTGGGCGCTGCATCTCGAAACTATCCAGAGAATGCTTCCTTTCTTTCACGCTAGCGGGCATTTTCTGTACGCAAAATCGGCGCATTTATATTTGCAAGACATGTTGTCATTAAAAGAAAAAATGCCTGCTGAAGAATATGACAGATTCACAAGTGGTTGTTTCACGATACGCCGAACTAACAAATTCTGGTCTGGAATAATGTCAGATCAGACAATAGAACAGGCGCTTATGAAAATCTTTAAGGCAGAACTTGCTCGTCGTGGAATCAAGGACAGTACAATGTTAGCGTGGACCTTAGGAATGGTTCATTTGCAAAACATTTGCAAAGAAATGGAACATTTCGCGGGTGTCTCTTGCGCTACAACCGAACAACACGTGGACATGCGACCAACACGGATAAAGCGTGACAATGAGGACGTCGAAAAGATTGACATGTGGCTTGCGGAACATAATCCTTTTCCAGTAACCGATCAATTACTGTCTATTGGCACTGGAATTGTTGGAAGTAGTCACATTAATTGCCACCTTGCAGAGGAAGTCGGCCGTGTAATGATGAGTTCAATTATTAACAAAACTTTTGATTCCGTTTCCTGTAAACGGAAAGACAAAGTACAGCCGTTAGCTGCAATGAACTCGAGTGTAAAAATCGACGCGACATGAGTTACGATAAATCCTTTGTTACTGTTTCAACAGATATGCATCATAAAGCACACAGACGCTGATATGAAGAAGTATCTCACATTTGATCTTGCTCCTTTCCCGCTATCGTTGTTTACAACGGAAGGTATGCGAAAAGGTACCAAGTCAACATTATATAGTGAATTTGAACCGTTGACAATGGCTATGCAACCTGGCCAGAAAAAACTGCACGTCATTGACGGAGGTTACTTACTGCACAAAGTTGTGTGGGGTCGTGTGTCAACTTACGACGTCATCTGCAAGAAATATGTAAGTTATGTGCAAAACAACTTTGGCAATAACGTAACAGTCGTATTCGACGGTTACCTAGACGACGCCAGTATCGCGGGGACAAAAACATGTGAAAGGTTGAGGCGTGAGAAGATGCATCAAACACTGGAAGTATCGTTCAAAGAGGACACTGTGATACAGACGAGCCAAGAAAAATTTTTGGCGAATGCCAAAAACAAACAACGTTTAATCACAATGATCTGTTCGTACTTTGCGACAGCTGGTATATCCGTTCACCAGGCCTTCGAGGACGCCGATACTCTCATTGTTCAAACTGCGATCGAACAATCAACGGTATACGATTACGTAGAAATCGTTGGTGAAGACGTCGATTTACTTGTACTGTTAACCGGACTTGCCCAGGATAAATGTAATATTTTTTTCCGCAAGCCTGCGAAAGGAAAAACACCTGCTTCGCTCTTTTCACCTGCATGTTTAAAAAATCCAGAGCTTGCAGACTACATTTTTTTCCTGCACGCCTTCAGCGGGTGTGACACAACGTCAGCACTTTTCAATGTGGGAAAGAAAAAATTTATGTCGGTACTCCGAAAGGATCCACAGTTGAAATCAGCTGCTCAACTATTCAAGGCCAAAGATGTCGACACGGAGGTCCTTATGGCAGCGGGCGAACGGTTCCTAATTGCTGTATACGGCGGGGATAAGCAAGAAGTGTCGTTGGACTCACTTCGATTTAAGCGCTTTGCTAAATCAGTCACGAAAATCACGTTTAATTTATCTACCCTTCCGCCAACAAGAACCGCAGCTCGTGAGCACATACTGCGAACATACCACCAGGTTCAAGCGTGGATGGGGTTTTATAAGGACCCCGAGGAATGTGGCTGGCGAAAGACAAACCAAGGCCTGGAACCTGTGGCTAACACTGCAGAGCCCGTACCTCCCGAGCTTTTGAAAATCTTAGCATGTAAATGTAAAGGAAGATGTGGCGGAGCATGTAGTTGCCGAAAAGCCGGCCTAAAATGTTCTGTCATTTGCAAAAATTGCGACGGTGAAACGTGTGACAACATCACGAGCGTCTTCGACGATGTGATAGACGGCAACGATTCAGACGAAGACGACGGTCCAACGTTACATTACATGGGCGAAGAGGACAAAGGTGACAACGAGAACGATGAACTTTCTATTGATACATCAAACACAGAACCTTCACCAAAGCGTTTGAAAATTCATACCGTTTAATTTTATTGATAGCTTTTTTTATTATCTTTTTCATGTCTTTTATTTCACAATAAATGTATCATTTCATGATATTAAATAGAATTTAAACGCAAAAAACCGCGACAAAATACATTTTTTGTCGAGCGCACTCGACTCGACACGCACCGTCGCGTGGCCGATCGCGGCGCGGCGCGGCGAACGTCGAGCGACAGATGTTATACACTACGACGAAAAAGTATTAGAGCCAGCCCATACTAAACTTACGATAATTCCTTCGCGTAAACGGGATTTTTCTTCGCGTAAACGGGATTTTGTAGTAACTTACAATAATTTACTCCGCGTAAACGAGTGAATTATCGTAAGTTACTACAGAAGTAATGCGCTCGCGTAAACGTAGTAACAGTAGGTAGCACACGTATTGGCTATTGCATAGGCATTGCCGTAACGTCTTACGCCTTAGATAATATTAATTAGTTTAGCTTGAATTATGTGTAATAAAAACATTTAATTTTAGTAAATTTAATTATTTTGCATGTCAAAGTTTACGAGGTTTACCACAAGCCTTACTTTAACTTTTGTTTATGTTATAATAACTTTAATGGTGCGTGTCCACCTGCGAGTAAAACTCTCGAGAGTAGCTCTCGAGATTGTGGTCTTCATACCTAAGCCTGGCAGAAATGGACACATTAAAGCCAAGGATTATAGACCCATCAGCTTGACCTCTTTTCTATTAAAGACCTTGGAGAGGCTAATTGATAGGTTTCTCAAGGATGGACCATTAGCGGACCACCCTCTAGCCAGTGCTCAGTATGCCTACAGGGAGGGCAGGTCTACGGAAACTGCCCTACACCACCTGATAGGCAAGATAGAGACGCAGCTGGAGGCGAAAGGATACGCTATTGGAACCTTCTTGGACATCGTAGGGGCGTTTGATAGCACCTCGAACAAGGCCATTAAGGAAGCAATGATTGCACATGGGGTCCCGGAACCGCTAGTAGACTGGGTGGAGGATATGCTGGCGGGGAGGAACCTAACAGTCACGCAAAGTAATATTAGTATCACTGGTAAACCAAGCAAGGGGTGCCCGCAGGGTGGGGTTCTGTCCCCTCTGCTGTGATGCCTAGTAGTCAATGATCTTTTGGTGAAACTACAAAAGAAGGGGTTCCTGACCTGTGGCTATGCGGATGACGTAGCTATAGTGATCACAGGATCCTTCTTAGATACCCTAAGGGACCGCATGGAAGATGCCCTAAAGATCGTCCAAAAATGGTGTGAGGCCAAGGGATTGATGGTTAATCCATCAAAGACAAATATAATGGTCTTCACTAGAAAATACAAACCAGAACCCATTGAGCCTCTTAAGCTCTGGGGGAAGGTAATCCCCTTTACAACCTCAGTTAAATACTTGGGACTACATATAGATACCAAACTTAACTGGAAAGTACACATTGCAGAGAGCAGGAAAAAATTCTACACATGCATGTGGATGTGCAGAAGAGCCATGGGAAAGTCTTGGGGCATCAAAGCTCCCATAGCACTATGGTTGTACAAAGCGGTACTGTTACCGAGACTACTTTATGCATCTGTGATCTGGTGGCCCAGAACAGAGAAAGTGGAAGCAAAGAACCTTCTGAAAAGCCTACAAGGTAGCTACCTAAGGGCTGCAGTAGGGGCTATGAGGACTACCCCCACAGAGGCGCTAGAAATTGCACTCTGTGTGCCTCCACTGGACCTGGCCGTGGTAAACTCAGCAAGGAACACAGCATACAGACTAAAGTGTCAGGGAGAATGGAGAAATACAGGATTGGGACACACAAGGTCCGACCTGTTCCAGAAACACCCTTTCACTTCAAAACAAGATAGAATTCTTAAAAAATACCAGTTGGTAAAGCACTTCAAAATACGAATACTAACTAGAAAAGACTGGTCTGACCTGAAGGGAGTCGGGGATCCCAATGTGGACCTATGGTTCACTGATGGGTCAGGCATTAATGATTGCTTCGGGGCAGGATTCTACGGGCCGAAGGAAAACCACAGGGAAAGTATTCCTGTGGGAAGCCACTCAACTGTTTTTACAGCTGAAATACTGGCTATCCTAAAGTGCACGGAATACCTGCTAAACAAAGATACAAAGGGAAAGAAGATAAACATCTGCTCGGATAGTAGAGCAGCCATACAAGCGCTGGCAAAAACAACTACTGAATCAGCATTGGTTTGGGATTGCATGCTAGCATTAGAAAGACTATGCGGATCTAACAAAGTCACGTTAGTATGGGTGCCTGGGCATCAAGGAATACCCGGGAATGAAACCGCAGACATGCTGGCCAAGAAGGGAGCTAATGAAGCACCAATCGGCCAGGTGACGGGAATACCCTTTGCAGTAGGCAAAGAAATCATCAAAGGTCGCCTGAAAAGGGAACATCTGGCCAGGTGGGAGAAGTTAAAAACCTGCCGCCAGGCCAGGACTTTGATGAAAGACAGCAGACCAGGTAGGGCTAAAGAACTACTGGCGCTAAGTAAACAGAAACTGAGAATGGCGTTGGGACTGCTTACTGGTCACTCTGCCTTACTCAGAGCACACCTTTTTAATCTCGGGCTTGCGGAGCAAAAGGCATGTCGCCTTTGCGGAGACGAGAAAGAAGACAATGTACATATAATATGCCAATGCCCGGCATTTATATGCAAAAGATACAAAACCTGGGGGAGTATGTTTTTAACCCCCCAGGATTTAGAAAATGCTAGGGTTACAGATCTGATAAACCTGGTACAAGGTTCGGGACTGTATCTCGAGACCTAGCAAAGAAAACGAGTGGGAAAGCACAGAGGATCAGTTAGATCTAGTGGCCGATAGGGACCTTGGTGGTACCTCCCACTTCTGTACTACTACTACTAGCTCTCGAGATTGATTCTCGCAAATGGACATATTCCTAAAGAGTACCTATAACGGAGAATGAATCGCAGCTCTCGGCGAGCGAACTTTTCAAGACCTACTCGCAAATCGACACGACGTTATTTTACTCTCGGAGATCAGCTCGCCAAGCTCGAACGCTGTTCGTATTTTGAGAGCTACATGATGACACAAAGGAACTTATTGAATAATGCGGAAATCATGAACCATTGTAGAATACTACTGTGACAAAAATAAAAGTTTTTTTAATTTTTATGTTTTGCGAATAAAGTGCGAAAAATTCATAATTTAAAGAATTAGATAAGAATATTTTTAATACATTCTCTGCTTATTACATGGTCAATAATTAGTAACACTTTAATTTTACATACTTTGCACGTTTTAATTACAGCGTTGAAATTAAATACATTTTTACATCGCAAATTAAGTACATTAAAAAGAAATTATTAAATAGATAGATATATTTATTGGCTCCCCTCAGGGTTGCAAGGCGTTTTGTAGGGACGTTCCCAACCCTTTACATTCACTTAACCTACCTTAGCCTATTTTACATTTAACCTTACATACTAATCGCCCTACCTATCTTTACACACACACACACGCTCGCAAGTTCCCTATCTCTGAGGACTTCCGTTTCCGTTTACAAACTCCTCACTCCTCCTCTTTCTCTCATTCACTCCTCCCCTCTCTTACCTCCCAGTCCCCTCCATCACCCTCTCCCTCCCTTACTCTCTCTAATTTCCTCAGCCATCTCTCCCCCTCCCCTTCTTCCCCCAATACCTCCCCCACCGCTTCCTGCCATGATCTCCCTCCCCCCCAATCTGCACAATCTTCCCACACGTGTTCCCATGTCTCCTCCCCCCCTCCACACACCTTGCACACTCTTCTCTCCTCTGCCATCCAATGTTTCACCCCCCTCATACCACCTCCCAGCCTGTATCTAGCCACCCTCTGCCTCCTATTTTCTCCCCAGTTCTTTTTTAAGTACTCCGGTATCTCCTCCCCTTTTATCATGCCATACCACTTGTTAAATTTTGCCTCCCCTATCTCCTTCCACCTCTCTTCTCTTTGCATTCTCTTTTCTTTCTCAAGCACGTCCTCCACATCCCATCCTCCCTCAGCTCCTCCACCTCCTCTATCTTCCAGCCCCTGCTCTCCACCGCTTCTTTTCTCTCCTCCTCCCATCCCCCCCTGCTCACCCCTCTTTTCGCCCTCCTCTTTACCTCCTCCCAGCATTCCCTTGCCAGCTCCCCTTCCTTTCCCTCCAATTTTTTCTCATACCCCCATGCTCTCATAACCGCCCTTCCTCTTAGTTTCTCCCTTTGTAACTCCTCCCTAATCATATATCCCGGTATACATCTTTCCACTCCCAACACCCACCTTAAATATCTTTCCTGTAATCTCTCTATTTCCCCTCTTTCCCTCCACCCCCATATTTCCACTCCGTAACTTATCACCGTCCATATCAACTTATCAAACAACCATATTCTCCTACCCCAATCCCCCCCAAACCTCCTCTTTCCGATCCCCCATACTTGTCCCAGCAACGCCGCCCCTCTCCTCGTCCTCTCTTTTACATGTTCATCCTGCCTCCCATTTCATTTTACTACATATCCCAAATAGCAGAATTTTTTCACCTCCTCTATTATCCTACCCTTCCACCTCCAACTCACCTTTTTCCATCTTTCTCCCCCTTTTCTGCATCTCATTATCTTCGTTTTTTCACTGTTCAATACCAATCCCTTTCTGTCCAAATACCCCTCCAGTTTTCCTATCATTCCTTTCATATCTTCCTCATTCTCCGCTAACATCGCTATATCGTCTGCATAAGCCAGTGTATATATCTTTTTCCCTCCCAGCTTTATTCCACCCCAGCCCCCTTTTTTCAGTTCATCGTCAATGTCCGCCAGCAGCAAGGTGAACAGAATCGGACTTAACGGACACCCTTGTCTGACTCCCCTTCCTGTCCAAAATCTCTCTCCCATCTCCTCCCCTACCCTTACTCTGCATATCGTCTCCCCCAGCAGTTCTTTACACCTCTCCACCAAGCCCTCTCTTACTCCCCTTTTTCTCATGGCTTCCACTAGAATCCTCCTGTCCACCGAGTCAAAAGCTGCTTTTAAGTCCACGAACATCACCACCATCTTCCCTTTCTTTCCATTTACTTGCCTGTTTATCAGGTGATTCAATACGTAAATGTTGTCCGTGGTCCCAAACCCTCTTCTAAACCCTGTCTGACTCGGTGGCAGCAAGCCCTTCTCTTCAACCTCTTTCCTCAACCTTTCCGCCAGTACGGCAGCATACACTTTGTATGCTGTTTGTGCTAACGTCACCCCTCTGTAGTCCCCCACTCTTTCCCCCTCCCCCTTTTTTCCTATAGGCACTATAATTCCCTCCCTCCAATCTTCCGGCCACCCCTCTCCTTTCCACACTCTATTGCACACTTCCCATAGCCATTCTTTTACTACCTCCCCTCCAAACTTCCAAACCTTATTCGGAATTCCATCACTTCCCAACGCTTTTCTCTCTCTAAGCTTCCTCACTACCTCCCACACCTCTTCTCTCCTTATCTCCTCTTCCTCCTCCCTCCTCTCCCCTCTTCTTGTTCCCATCACCACCCTCCCATTCACTCCTCCCAACAACTCTTTAAAGTACCCATCCCATTCCTGCATACTAATTCCCTCATTCACCCTCCTTCTCCTCTTTCTCTCCCTGTTTACCACCTTCCATACCTGCCCCTCCGTCCTGACCTCCTTTACTTCCTCTTCCCATTTCTCCACTTCTCTTTTTTTCTTCCTTTCACATAGCTTCTTGTATCGCTGTTTTTCCTCCCTGTAACTGTCCCCCTCTCCTCCTTCCCTTCTCCATTTTCTTAACATGTTGCCAACTCTCTTTTTTCCCTCCCTACATTCCTCATCCCACCAGCCCCTTCCTCCGCTTTTTTTGCCCCTTCCATTCACTTCCCTTAATACCTCCCTTATCCTCTCCTTCAACCTCTGCCACTCTTCCTCCACTCCCCCTCCTCGAGCTTGCCTATCCCCCATTAACTCTCTAAATTTTTTCCTGCCCTCTTCTGACCAGTCCCCTCTCCCACTTTCGCTCCTTCCCCCCTTCCCCTTATCCATACCTTCCTCCCACCCTTCCACCCACGCTGTCACTGGCTGATGGTCTGAATCGACCTTCTCTTCTACCACCACCCGTTCTACCCTTTCCTTTGTCCTCCTGTCCCCTAACACGTAGTCAATCACCGACTCCCCTCTTCCCCCTGTATACGTCCATTCTCCTTCTTCATCACCTCTTATTCCTCCGTTAAAAATCGCCCACCCACGTTCCCCCAGGAATCTACACAGCTTTTTTCCTTCCCCATTTACTTTGCCATCCTTCGATCTCCTCTCTCCTTCCCCCATCTCTTCTTCTCCCTCTTCCACGAACCCTCCTTCCTTACCGGTCCTTGCGTTAAAATTCCCTCCTATCAGCACTCTCATTCCCCTCTCAATCTCCTCCACCCATTCTTTCAGGTTTTCCAACTTCCGGTCCATATCCTTATTTATATATACTCCCACTACCCTCCACCACTCTTTTCCAAGTTTCACTTTTATCGATACTATCCCTTCCTTATCTTTTTTCGTCTTCTTTCTTTCCATCTTGATCCCTGCCCTCACCCCTACTATCATTTCTCCTATCGCCCTTCCCTTCCGGCTCTTCCTCCCTGCTCTCTGCATTTCCCATACGTAGCCTCTTGGCATTTTTTCTTTTATCCTTTCCCACCCCTTACCGTCCACCCACGTTTCGCATAACACCATTACGTCCCAATCCTCCAGCCTTTTCCAAAACTCTTTATCTTTATTTGTTAGCCCCGCCACATTCCAAAAGGCCACCTTATAAATACTACTTCCCCCCCTCTCCCTCTCCTCTCTCCCTCCTCTCCCTCTTCCTCTCCCACTCTTCCACCCAGTTCCTCTCTCTTATCCATCTCAATTTCTGCTCCTCTTTCTTCCCCCCTACCCGTTCCCTCTTCCTCCTCTATTCCCCCTGCCTTTGCTCTTCCTCTCTTTCATTTTCTTTTCCTTTCCCTTGCCCTTCCTCCCAGCACCTCTCTCTGCCATTCCTAAGCATACCTCTAACCTCATCCCACACCCACCATTCCCCCTCTATCCATACTCTTCCCATCTCTATCCGTACCTTTTTACCCTCTCCTCTTGCCTTCCATGCCACTTGGTTTATCTTCCATTTTATCCTTCTTTCCTCCCATGTCAAGTCTTCGTCTATCCACGTATTTTCGCCTCTGTTTCCACTTATTTCTCATTATTTTCGCCTTCTCTTCTTCACTTCCCACTTTCACCACTGCCATACCCCCCTTCTCTTTTCTCCCCGCCTCTATTTTTCTAATCTCCTCTATCTTCACCTCCACGCTTAACTTTTTCATCACCTCCGCCACTCCCCCCTTTATTCCTCCCGCATCTTCCTTCACTCCTTTTATCAGAATGTTTCTTCTTCTTTCTCCCCTCTCCTTTACTTCGTACCTCCTTTCCAGCCTTTCCACCCTCTCCTTCCAATCAGCCTCTCCCCTCCCCTCCTCCCTCGGCCCTCCTCCGCTTTCCTCTCTACCTCTTCCTCCCCCAAGACCTCCTCCTTTTACCTCCATCTGCATCCCCTCCAGCTTTCGTTCCATGTCCTCTATTCTTTTCTGGAGCTCTCCTCTCTCCCTTCTCCACATCTCCTCTCTCTCTTTCAATTTGCTTTTTATCTTCTTTACTTCTTCCATCATTGCTTCCTTTTGCTCCTTCGCCACCTCTCTAATCTCCTCTCTCACTCCTCTTAACCCCTCCCTCATTTCCTCCCTTATTCCTCTCAACAACCCCTTCACATCCATATCCTCCCCCCCTGCCCCCCCTGGTGGCGTTCTCACCGTTTTGTTGCTTCTCTTCGAGAAGTCTTCGTCCTCTTCCCCCCCCGCGCCTTCTTCCTTCTCTATTTTATTCCTCTTCCTCTTAAACATCTCCTCTATACTTCCTTTCCTCTTGGAAAGCTCATCTATATTCCCCGTACTTCCGCGTCTCTCTTTCCCCAACCTATCCGCAAAATGCGCCATCTATCCTCTACTCTACGGCCGTACTACTTCCCGGCGTTATCCCGATGTCCCCAGAATTCCCTAGCCTTTCACTCTCGCGCTCTCTATCCTTCCCCTTCTACGCTCGTCTCTCTAACCTCAACCTTCCCAATTCTCCTTCGCCTCCACGGACTCTCCTCCCTTATCCTCCGCGCTGCCTCCACTCTCCTACCTTCCCTTTCCCTCACCGAGCTCACCTCTCACTCTCCACGCTCTCTCACTCGCTCTATCTCTCACACTCGTACCTCGCTTTTCGCTCGCACAAATCGCCAACTCACACCTAACCAACCGGAAACGGAAGTCTCAAATTATTAAATATTTACACGTAAAAATCTAACATCAAGGTATTTCGCAAACTGAAAACTAAATAATAATATCGCACTATGTATTACACTTCACAACTTGTAAGTCTGCAGAAATTTTTTATTGTTAGGAGTCTTCAATCTCAAGCTCTCTAATTAAAGCAGATCCAGCACCGAATGTACACCTGCGATCAATCCATTGCTTGACCCAGATGGTCTTTTTGTTGTTATTTAACACCCTTTTTCTTTTTAAAATAATGCTAGCCACTATAGTAGCCGCAAGTCTCTTCGTTTACGAGACATTATAATGTCACCACTCTCAGAGATCGACTAAAAAAGTACGTAGGTGGACACAGTTTTGAGAGAACTGTCCGAAAGAATACTCTCTGGATTCTCACGAGATGCTCGCAAGAGTACAATGTTAGAAAAATTACTCTCAAATGGACAGTGTCAGAATAACTCGAGAGCTACTTTGGAGAGTTTTACTCGCAGGTGGACACGCGCCTTAAAACTCTCGAGAATATCTCTCGAGAGTTATTCTGACACTGTCCATCTGAGAGTAATTTTTCTGACATTGTATTCTCGCGAGCATCTCGCGAGAATCCAAAGAGTATTTTTTCTGGGAGTTCTCTCAAAACCGTATCCACTTACGTATTTTTTTAGTTGATGTCTGAGAGTGGTGACATCATAATGTCGCGTAAACGAAAAAACTTGCGGCTGCTATAGTGACTAGCATTATTTTGAAAAGAAAAAGGGCGATCATGGCGCAGAAAGATATGCGCTGCTCTAACGAGCTGATGATCCGAGTTCAAATCCGACCGAAAATTGTCCGCGGTTTTTATTTGATCGCCACCTCTCGGAAGGGTTAATGGCAACCCGCCGAGAGTGTATCTCTAAGAAAGCAGAAGGGAGGCCTCGGCTTTTATACAGGACGAACTTCAGGAGGCTATGGCTTGAACTTGAGCTATAGTGCCGTTGAAACAACAAAAAGACCTTCTGGGTCAAGCAATGGATTGATCGCAGGTGTACATTTGGTGCTGGATCTGCTTTAATTAGAGAGCTTGAGATTGAAGACTCCTAACAATAAAAAGTTTCTGCAGACTTACAAGTTGTGAAGTGTAATACATAGTGCGATATTATTATTTAGTTTTCAGTTTGCGAAATACCTTGATGTTAGATTTTTACATGTAAATATTTAATATTTTTTTTTTTAATGTACTTAATTTGCGATGTAAAAATGTATTTAATTTCAACGCTGTAATTAAAACGTGCAAAGTACGTAAAACGAAAGTGTTACTAATTATTGACCATGTAATAAGCAGAGAATGTATTAAAAATATTCTTATCTAATTCTTTAAATTATGAATTTTTCGCACTTTATTCGCAAAACATAAAAATTAAAAAAACTTTTATTTCTGTCACAGTAGTATTCTACAATGGTTCATGATTTCCGCATTATTCAATAAGTTCCTTTGTGTCATCATGTAGCTCTCAAAATACGAACAGCGTTCGAGCTTGGCGAGCTGATCTCCGAGAGTAAAATAACGTCGTGTCGATTTGCGAGTAGGTCTTGAAAAGTTCGCTTGCCGAGAGCTGCGATTCATTCTCCGTTATAGGTACTCTTTAGGAATATGTCCATTTGCGAGAATCAATCTTGAGAGCTACTCTCGAGAGTTTTACTCGCAGGTGGACACGCACCATTAAAGTTATTATAACATAAACAAAAGTTAAATTAAGGCTTGTGGTAAACCTCGTAAACTTTGACATGCAAAATAATTAAATTTACTAAAATTAAATGTTTTTATTACACATAATTCAAGCTAAACTAATTAATATTATCTAAGGCGTAAGACGTTACGGCAATGCCTATGCAATAGCCAATACGTGTGCTACCTACTGTTACTACGTTTACGCGAGCGCGTTACTTCTGTAGTAACTTACGATAATTCACTCGTTTACGCGGAGTAAATTATTGTAAGTTACTACAAAATCCCGTTTACGCGAAGGAAAATCCCGTTTACGCGAAGGAATTATCGTAAGTTTAGTATGGGCTGGCTCTAATACTTTTTCGTCGTAGTGTATAACATCTGTCGCTCGACGTTCGCCGCGCCGCGCCGCGCCCCGCTCGCCGCTCGTCTCTCGACCCCCGCCGCTCGCCGCGCGCCGGGCACCGTGCCAGCCCAGCCAGCCGCCGAGGCCCGCCTCTATCGCTCCTTGTGCGCGCATTCGCTCAGACGTTTTATTTAATAACTCGTTAACTATTGCGAATTTTGCAAAATGGTACGAGACTTTTCTTTTCAGTTTGACCCAATCTACCCCCCCTATTCGGGTGGTTACTTTTATATCGAACACCCTGTATAGTGAATTTGAACCGTTGACAATGGCTATGCAACCTGGCCAGAAAAAACTGCACGTCATTGACGGAGGTTACTTACTGCACAAAGTTGTGTGGGGTCGTGTGTCAACTTTCGACGTCATCTGCAAGAAATATGTAAGTTATGTGCAAAACAACTTTGGCAATAACGTAACAGTCGTATTCGACGGTTACCTAGACGACGCCAGTATCGCGGGGACAAAAACATGTGAAAGGTTGAGGCGTGAGAAGATGCATCAAACACTGGAAGTATCGTTCAAAGAGGACACTGTGATACAGACGAGCCAAGAAAAATTTTTGGCGAATGCCAAAAACAAACAACGTTTAATCACAATGGTCTGTTCGTACTTTGCGACAGCTGGTATATCCGTTCACCAGGCCTTCGAAGACGCCGATACTCTCATTGTTCAAACTGCGATCGAACAATCAACGGTATACGATTACGTAGAAATCGTTGGTGAAGACGTCGATTTACTTGTACTGCTAACCGGACTTGCCCAGGATAAATGTAATATTTTTTTCCGCAAGCCTGCGAAAGGAAAAACACCTGCTTCGCTCCTTCCACCTGCATGTTTAAAAAATCCAGAGCTTGCAGACTACATTTTTTTCCTGCACGCCTTCAGCGGGTGTGACACAACGTCAGCACTTTTCAATGTGGGAAAGAAAAAATTTATGTCGGTACTCCGAAAGGACCCACAGTTGAAATCAGCTGCTCAACTATTCAAGGCCAAAGATGTCGACACGGAGGTCTTTATGGCAGCGGGCGAATGGTTCCTAATTGCTGTATACGGCGGGGATAAGCAAGAAGTGTCGTTGGACTCACTTCGATTTAAACGCTTTGCTAAATCAGTCTGTTTGAAGTTGAGAGAGAGAGAGAGAGAGAGAGAGAGAGAGAGAGAGAGAGAGAGAGAGAGAGAGATTGTGTTATTCTTTTTTGCGTCAGCACAGGTCAACACAGCATTAGATTCATTATTCAATCTAAAACCTATGACAAGGGAATCTTCTGTCGAATTAGAACTATTGTATACCACTGTGCTGCAAATTCATAGCACTTTGGAAACTTTGCAACAGCCTGTTGAAACGTGGGATATCATTTTTGTTCACTTGACGGTACTAAAGTTGGATTCAGAATCAGTAAAAGCATGGGAAAATTCATTAGGTTCTTCAAAAATTCCTCCATCATGGAAAGAACTCATCGATTTTTTAATTACTCGCCTTTCTTCGCTGCAGGCGTATGAAAAGTCTCGAGGGGACAAGATCACATTTAGGGCTTCAACAAAATCTCATTATTCGGAAACGTCTAATAACAACTCATCATGTGGCCACTTCATTTGTTCCATTTGTAAGGGAGAACATTTTCATGTAAAATGTCCTATGTATGTCAACGGGACTATAAATCAAAGGTTAGCACTCATAGACAAACACAAGTTGTGTTACAATTGTTTAGGGAAACATAAGGTATCAATGTGCAAAATAGAAACACGATGCAAGAAATGTGGTAAAAAGCATCACACAACGGTACATGTTTCCGAATTTTCTTCAAATACGATCGATCTATTAGATGATGAATCAGAGTCTCAATTATCATCCAGCACTAGTAAGACAGAATAAAGCTAAAATTTTTCTTTACTATCAGTACACTTGATCTCTTATTTAATTAGGCTCTGAATGGCGGGCGGTATTCTAGAAACAGAGTATGCTCTGCAGGTCTTTCTATTAGTAACATATCAAATCACCAAGCTAGATTCTTTGTTAGCTTGTCGCATTCATTAGTTATTTATTTGTCAACTACGTTAACGAAGGCGGGCGGAATGTTTGAAGTTGAGAGAGAGAGAGAGAGAGAGAGAGAGAGAGAGAGAGAGAGAGAGAGAGAGAGAAAGATTGTGTTATTCTTTTTTGCGGCCATCAGTGTCGATTGTAATCTGATAGGTCAAGCCGCGCGTTCTACGTAGTTCATGGAAAAAGCGCGCGAGCGGCGCCGACAACGCTGCGTCCCAAGTGGCGAGGCACGTGTTTACTGCGCATGCTTGAGCATGTTAGGAGGGGCGCGCAGCCCGGCCGAGCGAGCACAGTCGTCTCGCAGATATCGTGCGTGAAACATCGTGCGTTATACATAAATTCGAGTCGCATAATTGCATCATCTTTTCGCAGTGAAGTCATAAAGTATTTGAGATCGGCCTATTCGTGTGCAATACATAAGATAATTGTGAAACATATACGGATCGGAAAAGCTCATGGACAACAGCGATCGTCACTGAGAAGAAGCCAGCGAGATACATCCTGGCGAGCCATACCGGCACGTGGAAGGTTCGAGGAAGGCAGCCATTTTCTGGAACGTTCGAGGAATCCTATTCAAGCTAAATACAAGCAGCTACTTATACATCGAGAGGAAAGAAAGTCTGAGGCGTGCTCTGTAAGATTAGCTCTAATTATTTATCTGTTTTGCTCACAAGGTAACCATTTCATAATAGCAAGTAGAGACGTTAGAAGTTCATCTAACGTTACGTTAGGAATCCTGATCAAAGGATCCTATGCTCATCTGAGGAAGGTTATCCTTGTTCTTCTGGGGAAAGTTATCCTTGTTATTCTGGTGAGGAAAGTTATCCTCATCTCTTATTTCGGGTTTGTGCACAATTCATTTCGATTCAATTGTATAACATTGAGCTCAGTCTAAAGTAAAGTAAATAATTAATAGTTTGGTTGCAACCATTTTCATGACAAGTAAAAACTTTAATTCTTCTTTGTACGATTATTTCTATCTCATTAATTAGACAATATCTCTTGTTAATTTGCGAGCTATATGTACTTTTCTTTGTATTACATATGAAATGAGAATACACTTTTTGCGAAATATATAAATCGTTTCTGGCATTGTAATAACACTATCGAATAACCGTTTCCTTGCGTTGCTATATAAGTTCTTATTCAATTACTTTATAATCTTCTGATAAATATCTTGCGAATTATTAGTTATCTAGTATTACGTTTATGCTGTGGTGAATTAATGTGTCAATCAAAGACTGTCTAGTACAAGATTTAGTTTAGTAAATTCAGTGAAAAAACTTATCACTTATTTTGCTATTGTTGTTCATGTCGTGAATATAGCTCATTGTTCGAGATTCCGTTACCGTTGCGCCGCCCGATCAGATGGCAGCATCGATCGAATATCGACTCCGCATCACCGCGGTAGTTCGCGCCCGCACGGGCGCGCTCATCGCCAACGTCTTCCTCGCGATCGAGGCATTTGTGCAAATGGCCGCGCAGTGATCAGACGCACGATGTGTGCTCTGTGCATCTTGATTGTGACTATACACATTAAAGTGCTCACCGCAGTGATTACAGCTGCTGAGATACTGCATTAACATGTAAAGCGACCACACATCCAGCTCTACTCAGGATACATCAACACGACGACTCAGGCTCACATGTGCGCGAGTGCCGACCGCCACGTGTCTCACCGGCTCACGGGCGATTCATCGAAGAGGACGGCAATTAATATAATTGCCTCGCCCACTCACGAACGATACATAAAGACTTCTTATACAAAGACTTCTTATGCTTAATGAAATCCGAAAGACTGCCCACCACTCTCAGGTCAGACTGTATTTATCTCTTCTCATATTAAAGACGGCTCAGACTGTGGTCTGAGTTACACAAGAAATAAAGTGAATAATTAGTGAACACCTTCCACGCGCGTCCTTCTCATCCCGCTTCCATCGTCGGGATTAATCAGCGATTTCGCGAACATTTGGTCCTTCGAGCCGGATGCGTGGAACTTACAGTGTAGCTCGGACACATCTCATATGAACAGAGCATGCCATTCACGACATGCCAACGTAGACATTATCGCGCGCTTTCGCGAGTGAAGGACAGACATTCTCACGCGCGCTCGCGAGTGTTACGAAAACATGCTCACGCGCTCCCGCGAGTGTACATAGACATTTTCACGTGCTCAATACATGACATTGTAGATTCTCGATTCGCGTAGTGTTGTCCTAACGCGTCTCTCGAACGTTCTCGCCTCATGCAGTGTTTCTCATACGTGTCTCGACATTTCTCAGGTTTCTCATCGTGCGCAGCTCAGGGACGGCTCAACATGACGGAACCCGCAAAGGCGGGTACGAGCGGCTCGCACATCGGAACGCCAGGTTTCACCCGTGCGCTTGTCCACGGAGCTCATCTTAACTGAACCGACTGGCGGCGGTGCGGAATATTGGCGACACGCTGCCAACTTGTGCAGAGGACATGCCGTTAGAGGAGGTCATCCAAATCTCAATGCATCTCGAAGAAGCGAACAAGGCGTTTCTCAAGGAGCATGCATATCTTGAAGCTTCATAGCCGTCGGCGCTCATTCAACAGCAAAGCGCACGTTGACAGCTCAGCATGTGGCAGCTCAACCGGCTCGTACGGCAGCATCTAATCTACCCGTGCGATTGCTGCAACGGCACTCACTTCATTGTGATATGCACGTAATTTAGGGATCTTTCAACCGACGATCGACAAAAATTAGTCATACTACGGAGGCTTTGGGTCAAATGCCTTGGCCGTCACAACGTCCGCTCATGCCAGAGCTCACGTAGGTGCAAGAAGTGCGCCCACCGACATCATACAATGCTGCATGAGGCACATCAGACCGACTCATCATCGAAGCCTATCACCAGCTCAGCTGCGTCAGCTCAATGGGAAGATGGTGCAATCGTCGCTCACTCATCATTGGCCGCTCGTTGCACTCAACATTACTAGCTACGGCCCTGGCTCAGATCAGTTCATCTGTTCATACTCAATGCGTATGGCCTCTCATTGATTCAGGTTCAGAACTTGCCTTTGTTTCAGAATCTCTCGTTCGCCAGCTCAACATCACCCGTCATCATTACGTCATTCTCATCACTGGAATTGGTGGCGGAAAGGCGACGCAAACTCGAGGAACGAGGAAGTTGCATTGCTTAAGCTCCCCCCACTTCACTCAAGATCAGACGTCATTATTCAAGTTCACATTCTGCAGACGTTAACGAACATCCTGCCATCTTTCAACGCTGCACCACAGGAATGGCCGTATCTCACCAAGTTAACCTTGGCTGATCCAGATTTTTTGACACCACGGCCAGTGGATATTATCATTGGAGCTGACTCATATGGACAGATCATCAAGCCCAACATCATCAAACAAGATACATTGATGCCAATTGCGCAGCTCTCAATTTTCGGATGGCTCGTTCTCGGACCTGTCGACACATCATCATCGGCATCTGCTACAGTGCATGATGCATCGGTTCAGGAGAGGGAAGATGCTCTCGACGAGCTACTGTCGAGATTTTGGACTCAGGAAGAAGTGCCTTCGAGCAACAATCTTGAGCTTACTCCTGACGAACAAAATGTGAAGAACATTTCAAGAGTACTGTCTCACGGAATTCAACAGGTCGATACACAGTTCGACTTCCACTAAAATCATCACCTGATACATTCGGCGACTCGTATCTCACCGCGCATCGATGTTTGAAAAGCTTACAAAGAAGATTCTCTCTAGATGACAACTATCGACGTCTGTATCACCAATTCATGACAGAATATCGAGATCTCAACCACATGAAGAAAGCCTCACCCGTTTACAGTCAGCAAACGCAATATTATTTGCCACATCACGGAGTGCTCAAACCAGACAGTGCAACCACGAAATTACGCGTGGTATTCAACGGCTCGAGCGCATCCACATCAGGCCGCTCACTCAATGATATCATGCACACAGGAGCCAAGTTGCATTTAGACGTCACTGATGTTTTGCTCTGGATCCGACAATTTCGGCATTTAGTTGCCACTGACATCACCAAAAGGAGTATAGGCAGATCAACGTGCATGACGATGACTAAGATTTATAACGGACTCGCTGGACAGATAAACAACTCAATGAAGTGCCATATCACCTAATAACGGTCAATATGTTTGAAGGATTATTTTTGGGATCGTCAATTAGATTGAAGTATTATACAGTTTCGATATAACTTTCCTTGTATACTTCAATACGATAGCTTTTTTTCTCTACATGCTCGCACCTCCATATAGAGCCTTTCTTACTGAAGAAGAACACAGAATAAGAATAAGATAGATAGAATACTCGCTACGCTTTTTACAATCCTAGATGGCGTCGCATATCCATTATCTTTAATATAAATGTACATACTCATACTTCAACAATGTTGATGACAATTCTGGAGGCGACAACACTTTTCAGCAAGTAGTAGAATTCAACACTGCTCAACGGACTTGTACATGGCGGGCGGCGTCCCATTAGCAAGGTGGCACGCGACTTATCAAGACGAACTCACTGTGGTTCAAGCAGAAAAGGACCAGGACTCACAAACGACATTGACGATTGCGTAACCAAAGGACTCGGATTACGATGGCTTCCCCAAGAAGATTCATTCACATTCTCAACAAGGATCTCGTTGCATACCGATCATCTCACCAAACGCCTCGTTTTATCTGAAGTGGCTCAGATATTCGATCCACTAGGCTTTGCATCACCAGTTGTGATCAAGGCGAAGATGCTCTTGCAGGAGCTTTGACTACATGAAGCTCCAATGGGATGAACCACTGCCATCCCAGCTCTCATCACGGTGGCTCATTATCAGAAAAGATCTCACAAGCTTGCAAGCTCTCAATATCTCGGTGGTACAACCAAGGTAGCACCTCTCAAACCACATAGGGCCTCTCGTCAGTGGAATTTCACGGCTTTTCTGATGCTTCTCAATTGGCAATGGATGCAGTCGTATTTATCACCGTCCACGGCTCAAATGGCGCCTCGATTTCATTGGTGTGCTCCAAAACCAAGGTAGCACCGCTCAATCAGATCACCATCCCGAGACTTGAACTCACCGCAGCACTGCTGCTCTCAAGACTCATGCAATACGTTCAAGCCACCTTAAAGTTGAACGTCACAGCAACTCACCTGTGGACGGACTCTGTTGTGACACTCACGTGGATCAAATCTCATGCATCGCGCTGGAAGGATTTCGTGAGAAATCGGGTTTCTCAAATTCAAGAGCTCACTGCAAACGCACATTGGAAATACGTACCAGGTACGTCCAACCCAGCCGATTGCGCCTCACGAGGATTAACTACTGCTCAACTCCAAAGTCACTCATTATGGTGGACGGGACCACCGTGGATACTCACCCCTGAAGCTTGGCCATCTCAACCCGCGCTTTCGGACGAGTTGAACTCGCACGAGGCTCGTCCTGGCATTGCGCTACATGCGGCCGCATCTCAACCGGAATATCACTGGGACCTGATATATAGGTACTCAACTCTCAACAAGTTATTGAAAATAACAGTTCTTTGTTTCAGATTCATATCGCTTCTGGGAAAGTGCCGACGCACGCCACTGGACTTGCACTCAGCTTTGGAGGAGGCCAGATTCTTCTGGATTAAGGCTACTCAAGCGGCATACTTTACGCACGAGATCAAGATGCTCACGGCCAACTCGAGACTACCAACTGTTCACGCATTCAGTCGATTGACTGCGTACATAGACGCTCAAGGGATCATCCGAGTTGGCGGCCGCCTCAACCAATCAGCACTAGCTCAAGACAGCAAACATCAGGCGATTTTGCCTCGCCACTCCCGGCTCTCAACCTTGATCATTTCACACGCCCATCTGCGTACTCTGCATGGAGGAACACAGCTGACATTGGCTCATGTCAGGCAAAGTTACTGGATCATCGGCGGACGGGCTCCGGTGAAGTCTCATATCTTGCGGTGTGTCGTGTGTGCTCGGCAGAGGGGGATCCGTGCTCATCAACTGATGGGCCAACTACCTCTCTCTCGGGTTACGCCGTCACGTCCGTTTACTCACACAGGAGTTGACTATGCCGGACCGCTCACCATCAAAACATGGAAAGGACGAGGTGCGAAGACATACAAAGGATGGATCTGTGTGTTTGTCTGTTTCTCCACCTCAGCAATTCACCTCGAAGTAGTCAGTGATTACTCATCAGAAGGATTTATCGCTGCCTTCCGAAGATTTTCAGCGAGAAGGGGAATTGCTCAGACCATATATTCGGACTGCGGGACAACATTCATTGGAGCAGACGCCGCGCTCAAGAAAATGTTCATCCAGAGCTCACAAGAACATCAACGGATCGCTCAAATTTTACAACAGGATTGCACCAGATGGGAGTTCAACCCACCAGGCGCTCTACACATGGGGGGCAAGTGGGAGGCGGTGGTGAAATCCGTCAAGTTTCATCTGAGACGGACTATCGGGGAGACTCTACTCACTACGGAAGAACTCACAACGTTGCTTACTCAAATCGAAGCCATTCTCAACTCACGGCCCTTAGAACCGCTGAGTGACGACCCGGAAGACGTCTCAGCGCTAACACCAGGTCATTTCCTCATTGGAGGTCCACTCACTACCATACCCGAGCCATCTCCGATTGACCTAACAGCCTCACGACTTCTCTATGGCAACTCATCCAGCAGCGGATTCAACAATTTTGGGCACAATGGTCGGCCCATTACCTGCAACGCCAGCAGGCGATATCCAAGTGGCATCATCCCAACAACAACATCAAGGTGGGTTCCATCGTGCTGCTTACCGACGAACGATCTCCACCGTGCAAATGGCCATTCGCCAGAGTAACAGCTTTGCACCCCGGCAAGGATGGACTCACCAGGATGGTTACCCTGAAGACCGCCACCACGACACTCACTCGGCCTAGTGCCAAGCTTGCCATAGTGCCCAGTTCAACCGCATGAAGGATCAAGAGTAAGGAATCATCAACAAGGTTGCTGATGGCGAGCGGAATGTTCGAGATTCCGTTACCGTTGCGCCGCCCGATCAGATGGCAGCATCGATCGGATATCGACTCCGCATCACCGCGGTAGTTCGCGCCCGCACGGGCGCGTTCATCGCCCACGTCTTCCTCGCGATCGAGGCATTTGTGCAAATGGCCGCGCAGTGATCAGACGCACGATGTGTGCTCTGTGCATCTTGATTGTGACTATACACATTAAAGTGCTCACCGCAGTGATTACAGCTGCTGAGATACTGCATTAACATGTAAAGCGACCACACATCCAGCTCTACTCAGGATACATCAACACGACGACTCAGGCTCACATGTGCGCGAGTGCCGACCGCCACGTGTCTCACCGGCTCACGGGTGATTCATCGAAGAGGACGGCAATTAATATAATTGCCTCGCCCACTCACGAACGATACATAAAGACTTCTTATACAAAGACTTCTTATGTTTAATGAAATCCGAAAGACTGTTCACCATTCTCAGGTCAGACTGTATTTATCTCTTCTCATATTAAAGACGGCTCAGACTGTGGTCTGAGTTACACAAGAAATAAAGTGAATAATTAGTGAACACCTTCCACGCGCGTCCTTCTCATCCCGCTTCCATCGTCGGGATTAATCAGCGATTTCGCGAACACTCATGTTGTAGTAATCGCTCATAATGTAGTAGAATGCTTTGCAGAGACTTCGACACTTATTTAGTAATACTCAATCAGTATTAACATTACAAATAACACCCCTGAATAGACTGATGATAGTAATTTGGTATTTAAAACAAAAGATTGATGCATTATTTCCTAGATTATATAAATTCTATATGAAGTGATATTCTTGTATTATTTGATTTATGTTTATGTTTCAAACGATCCTTTCTTTAGAGAAGAACAACTAATTCTAAGCTTGACTACGTCAAAAGAAATTATACGAGAATAATGACTACTATGACAATTCTTCTAACAATAAAGATTTTATATGATAAAGAAATACCTCAATAAAATTTCCAAGTATATTAGGATACATATTTAAAGAAAGGACTGTTCTATAATAACCTTTGATTTGTTTCTGTTATGTGTTTTAGACATTTATTGTATTTCTATAATATTTTGTATAATCTCTCTCTCTCTCTCTCTCTCTCTCTCTCTCTCTCTCTCTCTCTCTCTCTCTCTCTCTCTCTCTCTCTCTCTCTCTCTCTCTCTCTCTCTCTCTCTCTCTCTCTCTCTCTCTCTCTCTCTCTCTCTCTCTCTGTATGATTTTGTTCACGAATACTGGGAAGGTTTTAGGGCAGTTTCCTTTCTCCTGTGCAACAAATGTTGGTATTCTTTGTGTAGCTCTGCCCACTTTAAACTTTGATTTGAATTACATATAAATCATGAAACGTAATCTCTCTCTCAACAAACGGATTCTTTTCATTTGTTTCTTCCTCATCTAAGTCTAGAGTTCAGGCTTGTGCGCGAGCTTGTCCAAACACAGTCACGAAAATCACGTTTAATTTATCTACCCTTCCGCCAACAAGAACCGCAGCTCGTGAGCACATACTGCGAACATACCACCAGGTTCAAGCGTGGATGGGGTTTTATAAGGACCCCGAGGAATGTGGCTGGCGAAAGACAAACCAAGGCCTGGAACCTGTGGCTAACACTGCAGAGCCCGTACCTCCCGAGCTTTTGAAAATCACTTTGACCAATGTGATTTCTGCCCAGTGCTCTGAATGTCAACGTGAAGAAATTCAAGCAAGCGCGGGTAAACGGCGGGAGTAACTATGACTCTCTTAAGGTAGCCAAATGCCTCGTCATCTAATTAGTGACGCGCATGAATGGATTAACGAGATTCCCACTGTCCCTATCTACTAGAAGTTATTTTGATGAAAGATGGGCATGTATGATAGGAATGAATGAAGAAGTGTGGAAGAGAGTGCTGCGGGGCGCACCGCAGGGGTCCATCGGTGGCCCAGAAATCTGGGTCCTACAGATGGATAAGCTCCTGTGGGAACTCCGCAGACATGGATGTATGGCGACGGCGTATGCCGATGATCTGTTCGTGCCTGTCGAAGGACAGAGCCGGGCAGATCTGGAGAGAAAGGGGAACGAGTGGATGAGGATAGTGAGTGAATGGGGTGCGAATGTCGGTGTGAAAGTGTCAGAGAGCAAAACTGTGATGATGCTCCTGAAAGGGAATATGTCGGAAGCGAGACACCCGAGCGTTAGTGTGAATGGGAAGCATGTGAGGTGTGTGAAGTGTGTGAGATATTTGGGTGTGTGGATGGGCGAGCGAATGAGTTTTAAGCCGCACCTGGAGCGTATGAGACAAAAGTGTGTGAGTGTAGTAGGTAACTTGAGACGTGTGATGAGGAGCGAATGGGGATTGCGAAAGAGTGCATGGCGTGTGATCTATAAGGGTTTGTTTGCTGCATGTGTTATGTATGGTGCGAGCGTGTGGTACGAAGCCATGGAGTACAAATATGCGCGAGTGGCAATTAATAGGTGCCAAAGAGTGGCGATGAGTGCCTGTTTGAGTGTCTGTAGAACGGTCTCCACGGAGGCCATGCAGGTATTGATGGGTGGTCTTCCGTGGGACCTGGAGTGCGTGAAAAGAGGTATGACTGTGAGAATTAAGAATGGCTGGAGATTGGGTGAAAGAGGTGTTGTGAGCGAAGAAGAAGTGAGAGTGAGAGACGTGGATGAGAGTTTGGAACTGCTGAATGTTAGATTGTATGAAAGATGGCAGAATGAATGGGATAACGGTGCGAAAGGACGAGTGACGCATGGCTTCATACGGGATGTGAGGTTTGCCGAGGCTTGCCCGGGGTTTGAGCCGAGCCTATGGCTCGGCTATATCCTGACGGGTCACGGCAGTTTGAATGAGTTTCTGCATAAAAGGGGATTGTCTGAGACGGAAAGTTGTGCGTGTGGTGCTGAGTGCGAGGATTGGAAGCATGTGATGGTTGAGTGTGAAAAGTACGAGGATGTTAGAAACCTGGACGAATGGGGAGTCAGAGTGAGTGAGGATGGAAGAGTGGACGTGAGCGAGGTACTGGAGCGAAAGGGAAGATACGAGAGTTTGAGCAGGTTTGCGGCTTGTGTGTTTCAGCGAAGAATGAACGAGAATGCGTGAGACGTGTGAATGTGGCTTACCGGGGCCGGGTCTGCAGGAGACTCAACCGGGAGTGGCCTCGGCTGCGAAGATCCGACCAGTGATCTAGACTGGTACCACGGGGACCGGCCGCCCAAGGAGCTTGCTCCTGCCGGTCGCGGGTAGGACCATCGTGGTGGCAGTGGTTCAGCCAAATGCTGGCTAGGATACCCGAGTTCACGAACTTGGGTGTCCGACGGGTGAGCTTGCGTCCCCACAGCTCGGGTGCCAGCCTGCTTAGCTGGTAGAGCGTGGATAGTCGCTCGCCCCGACCAGTGGGTTGCCGCGGGATCCTGTAATCCTGCGGTAAAACTGGTAGTATCGACCTCGGTCGGTACGCGCTGATTGGGCGTATCCCAATCCCGCGCCCATGGGGGACGTGTGGATGAGGCTCCACGAGCAGGTGCCGCACGTAAAATCAAATGACAGATTCTGTCCCTATCTACTAGCCTATCACAGTCAAGCCGAACTCCACCTCCATCGTGGTTCCCACCGGTAACTATGATTTGGCTCGGGCTTTGGCCTTAGCCGTCGTAGGCCAACGGAGTTAAGGCGATACGCGGGCTTCCCCCGGCCAGCGGGCCTTCGGGTTGCTACCGGCTCTTTCCGGAGGGGGTGCGGGGGTTCTGGGGGGTGTGTGAGTGTGTGCGTGTCGATGTTTGTTTGTGTGTCTGTAATTGTAACCGTCGGGTGTCAGAGATGCGGTCGGGTGTCGATGGATATTTCTCGGAGACTAACCAAGTGGGGAGTAGTAGACCCCACGACCGTAGGATGCGGTCACGTTAGTACCTGACCTCTGCGGCGTAATAAATGGTAAGTTCTGGCCTAGCGCCAGTAAAGTCCATGTGAAACCGCATGTTCAATGTGGGAGAACCGCTGTCCGTGTCCGGGCGGAGCCTATTCGGGAGTTGAAGTTGGCCCCCCCGGGCGCATGTGTGGAGGATTAGCTGATCACTATTTCCTCACATCCTGCTAGTGGGAAGATACACTGGCAACGTCTAGCCCGAACTTTGAGTGGGCGGTGTCTCGGAGCATACGTGCTCAATCAGTAGGGGTGACGTTAAACCTTTAGCATCAAATTACATAACCTTTTTATAGAGTCACGTCTGCATGAATAGGGCTGATCACCCGACAAGCTGCTTCTCAGCTTTCATGCAGTTTAACTAGGGTTTTGAAACGGCGGGGATAGATGCCCATACGCGTATGGGCTGCCATGATGGCCGAACCGTCGAAACAAATAAGTACATGCATTATGAAGAACGCAAAAAACACACCCAACCCGGACGGACAAAAGACTATTGACAAAAAGGCGAAAACGGAAACGGACAAGGCTACGGATACGGATAAGACTGTGACAAAGACGGTGACAGGCGGCGACAAGGTCGCTGGACAGAAAGTGATCACGAAGGCAGTGTCGGTGGCACTGTCTAAAGTTGACATGAAGGTCGCGGAGAAGACACCCACGAACGAACTAAAGAAGTGGGCGAATACGCAGACATTAGACGAGACAGGGACGGACGATGAGAGTTTGGTGGGTGATCCCCTTCAACGTACGTTCCCACGTAGTGGGAAGTTGAGGAGGAGCCCGCCTGGTTCTCAGACATCGGTTAGGGACACGCAAAGCGAGTCAACTGAAGTTGTAGGAGGAGGGATGGTCAGAGAGACCGGCCAGCAGCGGGCAAACTCGGTCTTGCCCATGCTGGGTGACAACGAGAACGCGAAAGACAGCGAGTCTGATGACGACGACGTCTTTGTTCGGGACGGTGCGGCGAAAAGGGAGATGATGGCTGCTGAAACGATGCATGACATCAGAATTAAGTTGGAGTGCATTTTGTCAGACCCCAATGCGAAGTTCAGCAAGACAGCGGCACAAAAGGTCTCCGCGCTGTTCAGCGAGACCAACAAGCTGGTCATGCAGCTGGGGTGTGAGAACACCTTCTTGAGGGGTCGTCTGGCGGAGAGGTCGGAGGCGAACCGACCACCGCCAGCGACGTTTGCCGATGTGGTGAACAGGCAGAAGGAGCCTCGTCGCAGGACTGAGGCCGGGGCCTATGCGGTGCCGGAACCGAGCAAGGCAAGGCCACGAGATAGGGATTACTCGGTGGTCGTGGCCAGTAAGGCCGAAAAAGGTAGATCGGTGGACGAGGTGAGAAAGACACTGCTGGAGGCGATTGATCCGGTAGCGTCTAACATTAGGATAAAAAATGTTAGAAAGACCAGGGACGGCAGAGTCATTGTACAGGCACATGCGAAAGAGGATGTGGATAAGTTAGTCGCCAATCAGGCTATTAGGGAGAAGGGGCTTACGGCGGCTCTGCCGACGGCCAGAAGGCCCCGTATCATTTTGTATGACGTGCCCAGGGGATTGGAGGTCGATGGTGTCCGCCAAGCGATAGCTAGGCAAAACCCGGAGCTCCTCCAAGGGATAGGAGAGAGGACATATTTAGAGGAGGTCGTATTTAGATTTAAGCTGGGTAAAGGCGACGAAGAGACGGTAAACTGGGTAGTAGAAGTGACGCCTGGTATGCGCGACAGGTTTAAGAAGGCGTCGCGTATCTATGTAGGTTGGAGGAGCTGTAGGGTCGCGGACTTTACGTCGTTGACCAGATGCTATAGATGTCTGGATCTAGGTCATGTCGCGAGATATTGTAAAGCGGCGAATGATACCTGTTCCCACTGCGGCCTCGACGGCCATCGACAGGACAAGTGTCCAAAAGCGACAGGGCCGAAAGTATGCGCGGTCTGCAAAAGACGAGGGCGGCCGGCGAGTCACGCGGTTAATGATGTTGGGTGCCCCTCGTATAAGATAGCCAGGGACAGGTATGCGGGCACCATTGACCATGGCTAGGCAGGACCCGCAGGGTGTCTCGAGTATGAATGTGGTGCAGTACAATTGTCAAAGAGCGTATGCGGTAATGTGTGATCTGGGTGAAATGTTGTGTGAACGTAGAGTGAGTGTGGCACTGCTGCAGGAACCGTGTGTGAAGGATGGAAGGGTAGTTGGACTCCCGCTACGAATGGATGTGATTGTGAGTGAGAGCGAGTATGTTAAAGCAGCAGTGGTGGTGAATGATCCCAGTCTCGATGTGTTGTGTGTAAGGGAGTGCTCGGATGAGTATGGCGTGTGTGTATGGCTGAAGGGAGACTTCGGCGAGATGTATGTGGTGTCCGTGTACTGCCGGTTCGGTGAGGACATCGAGCCGTACCTGGCGTACATGGACAGGGTGCGAATGGTAACCAGAGGAAAGCGTGTGCTGGTGGGTATGGATGCGAATGCCGTCTCTCCCTTATGGTACAGTAAGGGTAGGGGCGGCAGTAGAGAAAGCGAATTGCGTGGCAGAATGCTTGAGGAGTGGATTGTCGCGAATGGTATGATTGTGTTGAATGAGCCGAGCGAGAGTTACACGTTTAGCGGACCCAATGGGGAAAGCGACATCGATGTGACTCTCGTAAGCGATGCGCTTGGGGGGTGCCGGTACGAATGGGGAGTCAAGAGCGATTGGGGTATCAGCGACCATAATGTGTTGCTGATACGTATGACCTATGGTGAGAAAGCTGAGCGGATGGAAGGTATGCGTAGATGGGTGTGTAAAGACGTGGACTGGGAGGGTTACATGAGCGATCTAGCGGAGTATGCGTCGGAGGATGCTGTGAATGTGATGGATGACTGCGACGCGGATAGCTTGGCAGAGCGCGTCACAACATGGATCTTGAGGGCGAATGATAATAGAATGAAAAGGCGAGTGTGTGGGGTTGCGAGGAAGCTTGTGTGGTGGACGAATGAGCTTGAGCGCATGAAGAAGGATGTGAGGAAGCGTAGGCGTGCCTACCAGCGAATGAGAGGGAGAGATCGAAGTCGAGTGGAAGGATGTTTGAACGTGTACAAACGTGCTCTTAGAGAGTACAAGAGAGCGATATGGAGAGTGAAAGAGGAGAACTGGAGACAGTTCGTGAGTGACAAGGGAAATCGGGATCCGTGGGGTGATGTGTATAAAGTGTGCATGGGTAAGTACGGACGTGATAGACTGAGTGCTTTGAAAGTGGGTGACAGGACAACGAGTACGTGGGAAGAGAGTGCGAATATGCTGCTAGATCGCTTCTTCCCAGACACGGGAATGGAAGATGTACGATTGGCAGAGAGAGAGATGACTGAAAGAACGTTCGAGTGGAATGAAGTGGATGTGGCTGTGAGAGCGATGAAAGTGGGTAAGGCACACGGGTTGGATGGAATTACTGCGGAAATGGTGCGTTCCGTTTGGCGCGCAATTCCGGGATGGCTGAAGAGAGTGTATGATGTGTGTCTGAGTACCAACTGCTTTCCAAAGGTGTGGAAGAAAGCGAGAGTGGTTGTACTGTTGAAGTCCCCAGAGAAAGTGCGGTCGGACCCCGGGTCTTACAGACCGATCAGCCTGTTGTCTGTGCTTGGGAAAGTGTTGGAGCGAATGATGGTGAATAGGCTGGAGCGATTGATGAGTGGGAGAATGTGTGAGGCACAACACGGGTTTGTGAAGAGACGCTCGACCGATAGTGCGTGGAATAGCGTGCGTGAGTGCGTGAATGGATCCGAGTACAAGTATGTGTTGGGAATCTTTGTGGACTTCCAGGGTGCATTCGACAACCTGGAATGGCCATGTGTGATTGAGAAACTGTGTGAGGAAGAATGTGAAGAGATTGGGTTGTGGAGAAGTTATTTTGATGAAAGATGGGCATGTATGATAGGAATGAATGAAGAAGTGTGGAAGAGAGTGCTGCGGGGCGCACCGCAGGGGTCCATCGGTGGCCCAGAAATCTGGGTCCTACAGATGGATAAGCTCCTGTGGGAACTCCGCAGACATGGATGTATGGCGACGGCGTATGCCGATGATCTGTTCGTGCCTGTCGAAGGACAGAGCCGGGCAGATCTGAAGAGAAAAGGAACGAGTGGATGAGGATAGTGAGTGAATGGGGTGCGAATGTCGGTGTGAAAGTGTCAGAGAGCAAAACTGTGATGATGCTCCTGAAAGGGAATATGTCGGAAGCGAGACACCCGAGCGTTAGTGTGAATGGGAAGCATGTGAGGTGTGTGAAGTGTGTGAGATATTTGGGTGTGTGGATGGGCGAGCGAATGAGTTTTAAGCCGCACCTGGAGCGTATGAGACAAAAGTGTGTGAGTGTAGTAGGTAACTTGAGACGTGTGATGAGGAGCGAATGGGGATTGCGAAAGAGTGCATGGCGTGTGATCTATAAGGGTTTGTTTGCTGCATGTGTTATGTATGGTGCGAGCGTGTGGTACGAAGCCATGGAGTACAAATATGCGCGAGTGGCAATTAATAGGTGCCAAAGAGTGGCGATGAGTGCCTGTTTGAGTGTCTGTAGAACGGTCTCCACGGAGGCCATGCAGGTATTGATGGGTGGTCTTCCGTGGGACCTGGAGTGCGTGAAAAGAGGTATGACTGTGAGAATTAAGAATGGCTGGAGATTGGGTGAAAGAGGTGTTGTGAGCGAAGAAGAAGTGAGAGTGAGAGACGTGGATGAGAGTTTGGAACTGCTGAATGTTAGATTGTATGAAAGATGGCAGAATGAATGGGATAACGGTGCGAAAGGACGAGTGACGCATGGCTTCATACGGGATGTGAGGTTTGCCGAGGCTTGCCCGGGGTTTGAGCCGAGCCTATGGCTCGGCTATATCCTGACGGGTCACGGCAGTTTGAATGAGTTTCTGCATAAAAGGGGATTGTCTGAGACGGAAAGTTGTGCGTGTGGTGCTGAGTGCGAGGATTGGAAGCATGTGATGGTTGAGTGTGAAAAGTACGAGGATGTTAGGAACCTGGACGAATGGGGAGTCAGGGTGAGTGAGGATGGAAGAGTGGACGTGAGCGAGGTACTGGAGCGAAAGGGAAGATACGAGAGTTTGAGCAGGTTTGCGGCTTGTGTGTTTCAGCGAAGAATGAATGAGAATGCGTGAGACGTGTGAATGTGGCTTACCGGGGCCGGGTCTGCAGGAGACTCAACCGGGAGTGGCCTCGGCTGCGAAGATCCGACCAGTGATCTAGACTGGTACCACGGGGACCGGCCGCCCAAGGAGCTTGCTCCTGCCGGTCGCGGGTAGGACCATCGTGGTGGCAGTGGTTCAGCCAAATGCTGGCTAGGATACCCGAGTTCACGAACTTGGGTGTCCGACGGGTGAGCTTGCGTCCCCACAGCTCGGGTGCCAGCCTGCTTAGCTGGTAGAGCGTGGATAGTCGCTCGCCCCGACCAGTGGGTTGCGGCGGGATCCTGTAATCCTGCGGTAAAACTGGTAGTATCGACCTCGGTCGGTACGCGCTGATTGGGCGTATCCCAATCCCGCGCCCATGGGGGACGTGTGGATGAGGCTCCACGAGCAGGTGCCGCACGTAAAATCAAATGACAGATTCTGTCCCTATCTACTATCTAGCGAAACCACTGCCAAGGGAACGGGCTTGGAAAAATTAGCGGGGAAAGAAGACCCTGTTGAGCTTGACTCTAGTCTGGCACTGTAAGGAGACATGAGAGGTGTAGCATAAGTGGGAGATGGCAACATCGCCGGTGAAATACCACTACTTTCATCGTTTCCTTACTTACTCGGTTAGGCGGAGCGCGTGCCCCGAGGGCTTCGTGCCCCGGCGGTCACGGTGTTCTAGAGCCAAGCGTGTCAGAGTGGCGTGAGGCCTCGCGGCCGATCGCCGTTAATACTCCCGCGTGATCCGATTCGAGGACACTGCCAGGCGGGGAGTTTGACTGGGGCGGTACATCTGTCAAAGAATAACGCAGGTGTCCTAATCTTAGCATGTAAATGTAAAGGAAGATGTGGCGGAGCATGTAGTTGCCGAAAAGCCGGCCTAAAATGTTCTGTCATTTGCAAAAATTGCGACGGTGAAACGTGTGACAACATCACGAGCGTCTTCGACGATGTGATAGACGGCAACGATTCAGACGAAGACGACGGTCCAACGTTACATTACATGGGCGAAGAGGACAAAGGTGACAACGAGAACGATGAACTTTCTATTGATACATCAAACTCAGAACCTTCACCAAAGCGTTTGAAAATTCATACTGTTTAATTTTATTGATAGCTTTTTTTATTATCTTTTTCATGTCTTTTATTTCACAATAAATGTATCATTTCATGATATTAAATAGAATTTAAACGCAAAAAACCGCGACAAAATACATTTTTTGTCGAGCGCACTCGACTCGACACGCACCGTCGCGTGGCCGATTGTCGCCGGCGGCGGCGCGCCGCCGCGGCGACGATCAGCCACGCGTTAAAAGCGCGATTTCCAGAGGCTCCCCTGGGCTCAAATTTTAACGAATCTGAACGACTGACCTCTCGTTTTGTAGGTCTCTTCAAGCCCTACAACTTTGTCAGTAGCGGCACATTTCTATCTATTAATGGAAACGAGATAAACGCAAAAAACCGCGACAAAATACATTTTTTCCCACTTTCACCGGCTAGAACTCGACAAATATTGATTTTAAGTTAAGGTCTTCACGAAATAAATTGTAGGGCTTTAAAAGAGCTACAAAATGAGAGGTTAATCAATCATGTACGGTCAAAATTCGCCGAGTTATTGCGAAAAAACGAAATTTTTTATTCCCTTTCCCCCCCTTAAAAACCCATCGGTCCGATTAACCCGACAACTCAGAAATAAGTTTTTCTACATCCCCCCAACAACCCTAAAAAGGTTTCATTGATACCGCTTCACTTCCGAGCAAAAGCCTTTTTTTTGTCTAATTTGACTGGACTAATACGAGGGTAGTCCAAAAAGTTTTGAGCCTATCGACTGAAAAGGAGACTATTTGACCGAATTTGACCGAAAAAAAATGTTTGAGGCTCAAAACTTTTCAGACTACCCACGTACATTGTGTTATTTTTTGTAGTTTATAGAAATGAATAAGTATCACGTTCAAATGTACAGTCATATTGGATATACATTTAAGCAAGGAATTAAACAAAACTGGACGGATCTAAACAAAAGTTCTGTTTAATTCTGTTTAGATCCGTTCAGTTTTGTGTAATTCCTTGCTTAAATGTATATCCAATATGGCTGTACATTTGAACGTGATACTTATTCATTTCTATAACTACAAAAAATAACACAATAGGTTTGTTTGCGTTGCTTAAATCCCTAAACATTTTGCACTTGAAATGAGATAAATATATATTCGGCCGTTGGAGAGAGAGAAAGCGAAGATGCTGAGTACAAAAAGTGCAAGCAACGCGAATGGAGTGAATGCATGTGTATCAATAATGGAATAGATTTTTTATGCGTGCTGCCGAATGTATTTTATAAGTAAGCGACAGATTTAAGTTTATTCAACGGAAATAGTAGTTTTGTTCAATTCCTTGCTTAGTATTAAATGTATATCCAATATGGCTGTGCATTTGAGCGTGATATTAAAATCTATAACGAGAAAAACTGACACAACGTATGTGTTACAATAATGGAATAGATTTCCTTTTTATGCGTGCTGCCAAATGTATTTTATAAGTAAGTAACATAGATTTAAGTTTATTCAATGGAAACAAAAGTTCTGTTTAATTCTGTTTAGATCCGTCCAGTTCTGTTTAATTCCTTGCTTAGTATTAAATGTATATCCAATATGGCTGTGCATTTGAGCGTGATATTAAAATCTATAACGAGAAAAAATGACACAACGTATGTGTTACAATAATGGAATAGATTTCCTTTTTATGCGTGCTGCCAAATGTATTTTATATGTAAGTGACCGATTTAAGTTTATTCGGTGGAAACAAAAGTTCTGTTTAATTCTGTTTAGATCCCGTCCAGTTCTGTTTAATTCTTTGCTTAATATAAAATGTATATCCAATATGGCTGTGCATTTGAGCGTGATATTAAAATCTATAACTATAAAAAATAACAATGTGTATCAATATCAATAATGGAATAGATTTTTTTATGCGTACTGCCAAATGAAAATAAGTAAGCGACCGATTTAAGTTTATTCGACGGAAACAGTAGTTTTGTTTAATTCTGTTTAGTTCTGTTTAATTCCTTCGTTAGTATTCTCAGTATTTTTAAGTTATCTAAAAACGTATTTTGTAATTTTTGAGGCAATAAAATTAGATGTACGTAATGTTATGTAACATGAAGCAATTACAAAATTGAAATGTGATAACTTTTGTAAGTGCAACACTGCCTAAAAATATATTTTTTAATGTGTGAAGTATAAAAAACGTATTTAAAAAGATTTGATATTCTTTCGTATTATTAAGCCATGTTGCTTGCACTCATAAATATAGACTTAGCGATAAAGTCAGGCGGGAGACTTCTGCATGTCAAGTAAAGCAGATTACATTTTCCACTATCTCTTTCTCTTAATATCTATCTTAATATTTACCTTAATATCTAATATGTATTCGATAACCACAAATAAATCATAAATCCGGGTTCTATATATTGTGCAATTTTACTTAAGACACATAAATAGCTTTCTATTTACATCAAAACTCAGTTAATTCTCACTTGTGACGTCAGTTGAACGCACGTTCCTTTTAATGCTGATGGAGAGTGAGATTCAATGAATTTTTATTCACAATCGAGACCATGTCCTTTCTACTGTACTATTAAAAGTGAGATTAGAAATTTGTATTGTTATGCGATAGTTTTGTCACCAAAATAATCAGGTAAATTTCTTTTACTCACTAAAAAATTGACGTCTTATGATTATTCTCAGCCTAAAGTATTCACGTAACTGAGTGACTTAGCTCACTTAAGTGTAAATAGAAAGCGCTCATACTATCATAATATAAATTGTAACGCAATTGCCTCAAATAATAAAATTAATATAAAGAACGTAGATACATCTTTCTCTTTTTTCAGAAAAAATAGAACTTTTCGCTTAAAGATCGGAACTAGAAAAGTACTTTTTATACAAAAATTGAACTTCTTTAGCGGGGATAACGCTATAACCAGCTTGAACAATATGGTTTACAATTTATTCTGTTATTGATAAAGTTAATAACATTGTTGTTCCAGCATTTTTATTTACTACTGTATATTTAGTTTAAGAAATTTATTAACAAATTATAATTCTAATAAATTCATCATAAAATGACAATGTCGGATATAATTCCGTACCACTGCATTACACATTGCTGATATCATGATATGACATTTTTCCTAACCTCTTATAAATTACTGCAATATGTAAAATATGAAAACTGTATATAAACGAGAAAAATGATGAAAAATGTGACATAATGCAGTATCGACTATATCAATTTATTGCTCGGGAAAAAATAACAAATACTATTAAATGCAGCGATAACAAGATCGCATTTAATATTGTCAATTTCAATGTAGTCAAACGAGACCGTGGTCAATCGGGACGGTGGTCAATCGGGACGGTAGTCAATCGGGACGGTAGTCAATCGGGACCGTGGTCGATCGGGACGGTGGTCAATCGGGACGGTGGTCAATCGGAACCGTGGTCGATAGGGACGGTGGTCAATCGGGACGGTGGTCAATCGGGATGGTGGTCAATCGGCACCGTGGTTAATCAAAACCGTGCTCATTCGCAACGTGGTCAATGTTAACGTAGTCAAACGCAATGTGGTCAATCTCAACGTGGTCAGTCTCAATGTGGTCAATCAGGACTGTGGTCAATTGGAACCGTGGTCAATCAAAACGGTGGTCAATCGGGACCGTGGTCAATCAGGACGGTAGTCAATCGGGACCGTGGTCAATCGAGACCGTGGTCAATTGGGACCGTGGTCAATTGGGACGGTGGCTAATCGGGACCGTGGTCAATCGGGACGGTGGTCAATCGAGATTATGGTCAATCGGGACCGTGGTCAATCGCAACGTGGTCAATATCAACGTGGTCAATCGCAACGTGGTCAATTTCAACGTAATCAATCGGGACCGTGGTCAATATTAACGTGGTCAAACGGGTGTCACTCGACTTTCTTGAGCGTTATAAAGCTAGTTAAGAAGGCAGGAAAAAGCAGTTACCAATATTGTCCTCTCAAGACGTGTCCATCAGGTAAATTGCAAGACAAATCTTTGTTTATAAAAATGAATGCTGGTCTCTCTCGATTCATTTATAATATTCTTTATTTATAATATATTTACTTTTTTATTTATAATATTTTTCTATGATTGATTTTGTGTCAGAAGCTGCCAAAGAATTTGCAGAATTAAAAATATAAGGAACAAAAAACAGATATTTGCGATTGGGAAAATAAATTGAGGTAATATTTTTTCAATAAATTTAATTATTTAATTAAGATGCTTATAATATAAGCATCTAAAATTACATCAATTTTAGATTGACCAGAATCATTGGTCGAAACTCGGTGACGATTTGTCACGACAATTATAATCGTTACCACGATTATAATAATTGCCGGTATAATCATCAATTAAATTCTCAATTGTATGGATTACATATGTTAATAAATTTTACATTGTAATATTGAAGTTACAATTATAGAGCTAAAATAAATGTTTTTTTTCAAAACCTTGTAAAAACCTTTTTATTTATAAATAATATATAAGTATTAATGAACGTTAAATTTCCCAAATTATATAAATTTTTCTTTTTTCATATTTTTCTCTCGTATCGTCAAAAAAATGAGGAAATATTGTGTCTTGCGAAACATGTTTCCCGCCACATCAACTTATTAGTGTAACTGGAACTACAAGTTAAATTTTGAATAAATAGAAAATTATATTTTTAAAAAATAAAACATGCAATATGTTGCAATATGAAAACCGTTAACTTATGGATAAGGAAGCATGAAGAAGGAGGAGTGCAGAATTTACGAGATTATCGGAAAAATATTAGACGTCTAAAAAAAAAAACAACACCTGAACAAGATCAAGAAACTGTTGAAGCTATCGATGAGCATTTTTGTGCTATGTGAAGCCAGGAGCGACAGCTTGCGTTGAAAGGTGGTAACTTTGCTGTCAATCGTGGTAGCACAAAGGCTTGGATAGTACAATTGGAAGCTGGATTGTGAATAGATCGAAGTTGTATCGTGACAATTTCTTTGGTACGACCAAAAAATGTGCCACCAATTCCGAGAAACGGTATTGCAGCAGCACTGCGATTAAGTTAAGTACGTTGAATTAAATCTTCTGAGATGAAGGATAATTCTAATCCTTGGTCGATTAATAATCATACAGGATAAAGTTTCCCTGTATTTTTACGCTAATGTTTTTGAACCACGTAATGAGGTTATGAGAGTTGCACGAAGGTTACTCCGAGATGTATCAAATCCATTCTTGGTTCCTGACAACTAATTTCGAAAAATGTATAGGTAATCTTTCGTATTTAAATGTCGTATTAGTAGCAAAATTTTATATTGTAGCGCGTAATTATATTTTATAATATATATACTTTTATATTATACTTTTATATTTTAGATTAACAAGAGATGCATGTCGTCTGTTGATTGCTGAAATAAAACCATATATGCCACGAATATCACGAAAAACTGCGATACCACATGAATTGCAAGTAAATATCTTTAAATCTTCTATTTGTGTAACACAATTCTAATTAAATTCTTTAATCTCTTTGATACATTATATGTTATTCTATTTAGATACTAGCATCATTAAAAATTTTTTTTATCGGGATCTTACCAAAGGAGTGTAGGCCAAGATTTTATTACGTGTATGTCACAAACATCACTAAGCCGTTCTCTTCATGCAACTACAAATGCACTAATAGCTATTATGGATAACTGGATTCGCTTTCCAACAACGGCTGATATAATTCAAAGAATTAAAGAAGAGTAATTATATGATTATAGAATATAGATTTATAAATATATTAACATTTAGTCTAGTCTGTATAATTTTACCTAATATAACATTTATTATAATATAAGTTTTATTTAATAGACTTTTAAAAATAAAAATTTGTTAGAACAATAATTTTTTTTTAGATTTTTTAGAAATGGTGGTTTTTCTGGAGTTATTGGAACAATTGATGGCACACATATTGCTATTGTTCCACCCAAAATGGAAAGAAAATTTTTATTTATAAAAAGAAAGTTATACCACTCATTAAATGTATTAGTCGTAAGTATATAAATATTTTGTAATGCTGAATTACATAGTAAAAATATAATACGATATTAATAATATATGAATTCAGATTAATGATTATAATTTTGTCGTTATTTCTTCCCATAACTGGTCCTGTAAAAATATATTTATTGATACTTATTAACTTTGAATTTATTATTTCTATTATTTAGTGTTTATAAAGTCACTTACTAATTTTCTTTTATTTTTACGATTGTACCTTAGCCTCCTTCTTCCAAAATCCGGATGGTTACACATAAAATTTATTAGAATTTGCTTCTTTTTTTCAGTCACATTTATATTTATTTATTTAAAAAACTAACAAATATCACAATATTAATAACCATATTGTAAGATATCGACGGCGCGGATGTACGCGCCTGTAGCTCCGAATGATCGCCGCGTGAGTTAGAGGCGCTAGCGGCGATACCAATACATCGCGATAGCGAAAGCCCACGATTGGCTAATGAGATTCTGCGAGATGACCATATATGGTCATCAAGTGGATTACGATATGACCATATATGGACATAAAACGGGCATCGGTCGCGAGCTTGCACGAACACGTTCAACCAAAAAAAAGAAGCGAAAAGGGCAGTCTGTGTAAGATCATCGACAAGTAAAGACGTGCGTTGGAGGGCTCAAGCCTCTGTAATAATCTTCCCAACGTATCCTTCGTGTGTAACAGTCCGTGCAATGGGCTCAGTTTTAACGTGAAATATATATACTGACTATTTTATAAATCTCGTGTTCACCCACTCATTAATCCCTCATTACATCCTGACTTACAATTCCTCAGTTAAGACATTACAGTTCAGAAGTGGGATTTGCATAACCGCGTGTATGCTCGTTTGTGTCGTCGTGATCGAAGGTCGACGTTCGCCGTGGAATAACCACGAGTGTTGTCGTGTGTGTCGAAGCGATCGAAGTTTGACGTTCGCCGCGGAATCCCTTTGTCTTCTGCCCTTGAAACTTGCAGAATCGAGTGTGAGTGAATACGTGATCAGTTGTATAACGCGTGTTCGCCGATCGATCAGAAGATTCGACGATGGCAGCAGCCAATATTTGTACTCGCCTGGAAGGGCTTTCAATCGAAGCGCTTCAAGAAAAAGCTCGAAGTTATGGGCTAATGGCCCTGGAGGACAGGCAGCAGTGCATTCAAGCCATAGTGATGCACCTTGAGAAGAATAGCCCGTTACTTGAATACGAGAACGATAGGCGCCAAGCGCAGGGGGCGCATTCTGCTGTTCGTAAAGACGCTTCGTCCGCCCCAACGGAAACTTCCGAAATATCTCAGGTTCTGAGGCAGAACCGGGAGCTATATGATCAACTGAGGCAGAGCAACGAAATGATGCAGCGCATGTTCGCCGCGCTCAGTGTTAATCAGCGAGGCAACGAGCCAAGGCCATCGCGGTCGTCGACGTCAGAACAGCCTAGCCGTTCCTTCGTGTCGACAGTCCCGCCGGCGCAGGCGGTGAAATTGCTCGCATCACAGCTGCCCAGTTATGGAGGCACCGAGGACGAGAACGTCCTGGTGTGGATCGCCAAGGTGGAAAGCGTCGCCCTAATACACGGGGTAACGCCTGAGGTCGCACTTCTCGCAGCTACCAGCAAGCTTGAGGGGAACGCGCAGCGCTGGTTCACGCAAAACACAGGATCTGTGAATCGCTCGTGGATCGGTTTCAAGGAAGCAATCACAAAACGCTTCAAGAGAAGAACTCTATTGTACGTGTCCATGCGGAAAATCGAGGCGCGCGTATGGAACTTCACCAAAGAGACGTTCCTGGACTACGCCATGGACAAACTTGAATTGATGCAGAACGTATCACTGCCGGAAGCAGATAAAATCCAGTTGTTGATCGACGGAATAACAAGTAACGCATTGCGGGGAACTGCCACAGCGCTGGATTCGGAGGATCTGGATCACTTCCTGGACCAGATGCATCGGATAACATCCTCATTTTCGAAGAAAAGTGTACCGGTTAACAAGTGCCCGAAGGGGAAAGAACCTGTCAAGAAAGAAGGGCAGTCAAAAGTGCCGGTGTCGCCAAGTGCAGTGCCAGTGATCAAAAACAGATTTTGTGCCTACTGCAAAACCAAGGGGCACGTGCGCGAAGAGTGCTTCAAGTTGAAACGCAAAGAGCAGACGCAGTCTCCTACATCGAATGTTCCTGCCGCAATAGTTTCAGCGGTCGACGTCGCCGACACCATGGTGCCGTCTGCGACGACAGGCCAGACTCAAGAAGCAGCGACGGTGGCCTGCGTAGCAGAGGACGAACGAAGACTCGAGATCGACGACTTCAAAATTAAGGTCATTTCGTTAAATAATGTTAAAACCGATTTGATCGCGTTAATAGATTCGGGTAGCCCTATTTCTTTCGTTCGACCGTCGGTTTACGAAAAGTTTATAAAATCGTCCGATAACGCGGAAAACTGTCGTCAGTCGTTCAAAGCGTTGAATAATTCGCCGATAGATATACAGGGAACTGTCTCTACTGAATTGATTTTGTCCCCGTTGCCGGAATTCTTAGCTTCAATTGAATTAAAAATTTTGCATAACGATTCACTATCGATGGACTTAGTTATCGGTATGGATTTTATAAAGAAACACGGCATTAAAATCGTGTATAATCCCTCGATGGATAATTTCGAAGACAGGTTACGGTTGTTTAATGAGATAGCATTCGCGGATATTAACGATCCGCCTGAATGTTCGAACGAAAAAGTAACTTCTGTTAAAACGGATTTTGGTAGCGATGCGGAACAACGGTTGAACTCAATAATCAAAAAGGTAGAGACGGCCGAGTTACCTCCGCCGGAGAATAAGTATTTAGTAAGGGTAGCGCTTAAGGACAAATCCGAGTACGCATATTCGCCCAGGCGCATATCGTGGAAGGAAAGAGAAATAACGCGTGAGATAGTAGACGATCTTTTGCGAAGAGGCATAATTAAGCCTAGTTCTTCTCCATATTGCGCGAGAACCGTATTAGTCAAGAAAAAAAATGGCAAGTGGCGATTATGCGTGGATTTCCGTCCGCTTAATTGTAGGGTGCACAAGCGTAAGTGCCCATTCCCGGTAATAGAGAATTGCTTAGCCGATGTCGGTAAGAAAACCGTATATACGTTGATGGACCTGAAGGATGGATTCCACCAGGTGGAAATCCATCCGGAGGACACCAAGTATTTCTCGTTCGCCACGTACGATGGCCAGTACGAATACGTACGACTGCCTTTTGGATTTTGCGAATCACCAGCTGAATTTTATGAGCGTCTGAAAAATCTCCCCGAAATAGCAAGGTTGATAATCGCGAGAAAAATTATATTGTATATGGACGATATCTTCATCGCCACAGATACTATAGAAAAAAATCTGGAAATAATTGAGATAATACTGTTGGAGCTTAAACGTTATAGTTTCGAAGTTAATTTTGAAAAATGCCAGTTTTTAAGATCAAGGGTCGAATTTCTGGGATATATCGTATCTGCTGACGGGATCACGTTGAGCAAAAGGCACACGGACGTAATACGTAATTTTCCGATACCAAAAAAAATATTAGATATACAGCGTTTTCTAGGTTTAACGAATTACTTCAGAAGATTTATTCGTAACTACGCGAGTAAAGCAAAACCGTTAACTAACCTATTGCGAAAGTCAAATAAGTTCGTTTTCGGTGAAGACTGTGTTCAGGCTTTCGAGTCTTTGAAAAATGATTTAATATCATATCCGGTGTTGAGACTTTACGATACAAAAGCCGAAACACAATTGCATACGGATGCAAGCCATGTAGCGATCGCTGCTATTTTAATGCAGAAACAAGATGACGGTGTTTTTGCGCCGGTAGCGTATTATAGCCAAGCGACAAATAAGGCTGAGGCGAATTATCACAGCTTTGAGCTGGAGATGCTAGCCATAGTGAAAGCGATTGAGAGGTTTCATATTTATTTATACGGGTTGCATTTCGTGATCGTAACAGATTGCCAAGCGTTGGTTTACGCCGTGAATAAGGCTCATCTGAATCCAAGGATAGCCCGTTGGACTTTGCGTATTCAGGACTATGACTTTAAAATCACCCATCGTGCGGGTGAAAAAATGGCGCACGTAGACGCGCTTAGCCGCGTTATAGCGTATGTAGAGTCAATGCCCTTAGAAAGGGAATTAGAGTACCGGCAATTGACGGATATAAAGTTAAAGAGCATCGCCGAGGAGTTAGAATTTGAAGAGAACGATAAATTCAAGCTCGTCGAAGGTTTAGTATACAGAAAATGTCCGGACAAACCCCGATTCGTAGTACCGGAATCTATGATAAATAATGTGATACGCGTGTATCACGACAACATGGCGCATTGCGGGATAGAGAAAACCGTGCAAGGTATCGCGTCTAATTATTGGTTTCCGTCCATGCGAAAGAAAGTTCGCGATTACGTGGAAGATTGCCTTGTATGCTTAATGTCAAACACATCCGTGAATTCTCGCGAGGGTGAAATGCAGGTCGTGGATACGCCTACGGCTCCTTTCCATACATTGCATACCGATCATTACGGTCCTCTAGTAGAATCAATTGGAGGTTTTAAACACATTCTGCTGATTGTAGACGCGTATACGCGGTTCACGTGGTTATTTCCTGTAAAAACCACTAACTCAAAAGAAACGATCAAACATTTTGTTAACCTCTTCCATGTGTTCGGTAACCCGAGCAAGAAAGTATCCGATAGAGGAACCGCATTCACGTCGCATGAATTCTCTGAGTTTCTAAAAGCGAATAGCATTAAGCATCGTAAGATAGCAGTGGCAACCCCATGGGCGAACGGTATAGTTGAGCGAATCAACAAGTTTCTGAAATCCTCCTTGAGGAAATTGGTAGAAGAACCTCGGAAATGGGTGGAATGCGTAAGCTCGGTTCAGTACGTAATAAATAACACATTCCACTCAGTTCTTAAAAGTTCTCCAGCAAAAATGTTACTCAGTTACGACCAGCGTAAGCACGCGGATGCGAAATTAGTAGAGTTTCTCGATCGATTAGCGAAAGTAGAATTTAACTTCGAGGCTTACCGCGATTCACTGCGCGAAGCAGCGGCAGATTCTACCGAGTGCATTAAAAGCTACAATAAAATGTATTATGATAAGTCACATAGAAAACCGACTAAGTATAGCGCGGGCGATCTGGTGATGATTCGCGATACAGTTCTGAAACCGGGAGAGGATAAAAAGTTGAAGCCATGTTATAAAGGGCCGTACCAGATCTCAAAGGTTTTGAATAAAAACCGCTATGTGGTAGTTAGTATCCCCGGGTTCGATATTACATCGCGACCATACAATTCGATTTTGTCACCGGACCGCCTGAAGCCATGGATTAGGGTAGGGAACCCTGACCGTCCCGAAAACATTGAAAGCGTTCCGTCTAGTGTATAAGTTTGTTCATAAAAATTATAACTTGCGTTTTTATAATCGTTATATTAAATATTAAGTTAAACCGTTTATTTTGTCATGAAATTCCAAAGATTGAAATAAAGTCATTATGTTTAAGTTTTGTGAAAAGCATAATCTAATATTGTAATATTGCGTTTAAGTTATGTATTAAAAAGAAATGTACGACATTCGGGTCGAATGTCATTCCAGCATGGCCGAACTGTAAGATATCGACGGCGCGGATGTACGCGCCTGTAGCTCCGAATGATCGCCGCGTGAGTTAGAGGCGCTAGCGGCGATACCAATACATCGCGATAGCGAAAGCCCACGATTGGCTAATGAAATTCTGCGAGATGACCATATATGGTCATCAAGTGGATTACAATATGACCATATATGGACATAAAACGGGCATCGGTCGCGAGCTTGCACGAACACGTTCAACCAAAAAAAAGAAGCGAAAAAGGCAGTCTGTGTAAGATCATCGACAAGTAAAGACGTGCGTTGGAGGGCTCAAGCCTCTGTAATAATCTTCCCAACGTATCCTTCGTGTGTAAGAGTCCGTGCAATGGGCTCAGTTTTAACGTGAAATATATATACTGACTATTTTATAAATCTCGTGTTCACCCACTCATTAATCCCTCATTACATCCTGACTTACAATTCCTCAGTTAAGACATTACAATATAAATCGGTCAAAACACGTCCGGACACCTTTATAACTTCCCGAGATCTCGTTCTTCACAAGTTCACACAAAATACTTTTCACCATTGTGGTTCTAGTGATTTTGTATTTTCACCTCGTTACAGACCAACGTTACAGAATCGTGTGAACAAACTCATGTGAGATGAAAGTGCGAAAAGTGAGTGAACTCACTTGAAATACAGAATCGACCCCCAGATCACTCTCCAGTATTAATCACATTCAGTAGGGAGGTTGTTGCCTCAGAAAAACCACTAAGACTTCACAATCGCAAGACAAACTGGACAAGTTTTCGCGAAATAGTCAAGACTACTGTCACGTTCTGTCTGTTGTTTGTCCGTTTTTTGGTCAATGCATTTAAGCAATTTATCAGGGATTTGGACACGTCGTGTGAAAGTTATTATTATTATTATTATTGTTCGGGACCGAAAAGATATTGGAGTCTATAAGTTTTGTAACAAGAGTTACTTTTATTTATTTGATTGTAATTAGGATAATCAATGTCGAAGTCGGCAGGAATAGGTTTAAATAGAGGTGCGTTTTTTTGTTGCAATTTCTGGAGGAGGGAGAGAGGATTTTGATTAAAAGTAATAGTTTGTTTGATCTGGAACCTAATTGTTGAATATGGCACTCTAGCGCCTTGTAGCGCCTCTATCATGGTGGAAGAAAATAAGGTGAGGCAATCCTTGTGACGAGTTTCGTTTGGTTCTACGCAGCCCAGGCATGGTGGGGGATCCGCACAGTTTCCGCCATCTTTTTTCGCTAAGGGCCTGGACACACACTTTTTCGTAACAGTAACAGTAAAGTTTCGACCAATCGCGTTGCTTGAATCGATAACGTACGGCTCATGAAATAGAACATGCAAATTCGAGAAGAAAATAAGTTTAAGAAAACAGCTAAAAAAAGTAGAAAAGAAAAAAAATTAAGAAAATGTGTAATAATACTGTTAACTAGCAATAAATGTTTTTTTCCATAAAACTTCGAATGACGTCCCTATCCACTTTCATTGTTTTCTAATTTTTATATATTTTTCTCATAAACAGGTGATTTAGAATAAAAATATCAAAAGGGAATTTATCTTTTGTAGGGCCAATTTTCAGTTTTTTTTAAGGTATTCTACATTTTTGGCATTGGATTTCGGAAAAATATTTATTTATTTTTCAATAATAACATTCAACATTTGTTATTATTAAAATTTTTTGAAAATTGGTTGTGAAAGGAACCGTTGAGTGAAAGCCCAAAAGAAACGCCGCCAGTTATAAAATTTCATCCTTTTTTTAACTACTTCATTACTGCTATAAATCACAATTTTCAATGAAACATCTTGATTCTAGTCATTGACATAACCAAATAAATTCTAAAGAAATTTAAAAAAAAATAAATCGGTGAGTGATAATCGTTTTCTAATTAATTTTCTTCAATCAGCCTGATTCATTATCATTAATTGCAACTGGGTCAATAAAAAAAGGAACAGTGGGGATTTAAGGGGATCCTATAGTGGAGGCCGAACTTTCTCGACGTCGGTAATGTCAACATTTCTAATCCTGTTTTCTATGTTATATATTTATATCTGTCTTTGTCTAACATCTGTCTTTGTTTGATTGCTGCGCCATCTCTCGCTACACGCAATACTGATCTTCTATGTCATCATTGCTAGTGCACGTTTGCAATAATCATTTTTTACAGATAACTTTTTTGTTTAGAGTCTAAACCTAATTCTGACAAGGGTATTGTATTTTTAGATGTAATCCGCTGGCCACAATACAGTTTTTTTTGTAACAATACATTGTAGAATTTTCTCTAAAAAAAGGCATGTTAAATCGATACTCGCATCTCTCGAAGTCTTCTCAAAAGTCTCGAATTGCTTTGATGGCTCTTTTCCGCGATGCTGATTGATTCTGTTGCTGCGCTAATTTCGTGAGCGGCTGTCATAGCATATTTTGACAGTTGTGTGTAATATTAAAGCTAAATAGCGCGCGCGAAACGCGCGTCTGTGATGTCTAGTTTTTATATAAAGCAAATGTGTTTGCAAGTTGACGCATTGTTATATGCAATTCCTAAAATTATTTTTATTCTCGGTATAAAATCACGTGACGTGGCCTTTATTTCCGAATATGCTTCAACTTTGGAGAAAGATTTTTCAATCCGTAAAGCCAAAAAAAAGATATCTGTGCAAAACAAAGTGTTGGTATTACAGACGGGTATAGGATCCCCTTAAACCCGAGTCAAAAATATACAAAGCAGATTACGTGCCGCTACACCATTTCTGAAACTATCTTTTGTAACATGATTTATATTCATTAGCAATACTTGTTGACTAGCGCATAGTTTCGATTTTATTCATCAATTACGAAAGCTTATTACTCGTCAATATATAGTTTTTTTTTCATAAGTTTGATTTATAATTTTTCCAAAATGACTGTTTATCGGTAAAAAAATATGTTTTTTTTTAAACTGCCATAGAAAAATATAATTAATAATTTTTCAGTAATTGTGACCGAGAGATTTTCTTATCCATTCCTATTTGTTTGAATGACCGCTAGTCATTTTGGGTGCTTTCCAGCAAGGAACACAGGCGACACTGCGTGGCACAGTGTCAGACACAGTGCTTTTCAACAACGACACAGCGAAGCACATCTCGACACAGCATCGGTGTAGAGTTCGAGTGTGTTCTGTAAGCATTGTTGCCAATCTTTTATATCTCAACACTAGTTTTTTATTTATTTTATTTGTTTAAACATAACCTTTTTATTGCTTTCACATTAAACATAACTTATTTACTGCTTTAAAATTATTCTGGTGAAAAATCCTTGCAAAAATATAAATGTGTCCACAATGGTCGAGTTTTGCGTTCCAACAAATACTCATACACAGTGTTCGAGTGTGTCGCACAGTGTCGCACCTTGTCACCTTGCTGGAAAACAGTTATTACCGCCGATAACTGTGCGGCGTTTTTTATTGGCTGTGAAACTCATGATGCGCATTGCCTTACCTTATTTCCTTCCACCATGGCCTCTACGTTTACACGCCACGTTGCTAGGGAAAAAGCGTTGCGTTGTGGCAGCGCTGTACTCTATCTTTGTCCTGTTGATAAAAAAAAATATCTCGCGGCAAAAAGACAGATGTATCTCTTTGTCCAACGCCGCTATGTTGGGATTCGCCCGTTGGATGTGGTCGTGATTGGACGTGTCGGCCGTGTCGCGCTCCCGTACGGTTTCTAACCCGCGGATTTTAGTAACAATACTTTGTTTTATCGCGGCGTGTGTTATACCCCGCGTCTCACGGACGATTTTTTGCCGTGTTTAGTGCGTTCCTCGCCGACGATCGAGTCGGTGATTATTATTTTATCTCGCGCGTGCGAATTTACGCATTCATCTACGTCGTTGGCCGCACATGGCATTATGCAGGGGGCTTCGGCCTCTTACAAAGACTCGGGGGGAGGGTCCGGGGTGCTGCCCGCATGTACATCCTCTCCCTTAAACCCCGCTTTCGATGGTCATGATACCCACCCTAACACCCACACCCATTCTTGCGAATTGTCGCGTTTTTGTCCGCTTCCTGGTTCGGGCTCGCGCTCGCGTTCTCCCATTATAATAACGACCACTCTACCTGACTATGAGCAATTCGAAGCTAGCATCGCCACTAAAGTTTCTGATTGTAATGTCTCCGGTGATAATGATCGCTCGAGTGCTATTTATGTTAAAGACAAGACCGACGACCTTCCTTTGCCATCCGCTGCGCAGTTTGCTTCTGAGTCGTTCTCTATGGAAATAGACACGGAAAGCAATGAAAAGAAATCCGCGACGGACTCATCTGAATCCCCAGCACGTAAGAACGTAAAGTCGATGCTGCCAGGTAAAAGTCTAATTAAGGATGTTGCGCTTAAGGATAATTCTAGTCCCTCGTCATCCCTTCTGAAAATTCGTAACTTTGTTAACTTTCGATACGCATTGACCAATAAATCACCATTTATTGTACATATTCGCACTGTCATTGATGAAGGGAATAATGATGAGAATCACAAGCCCCCTGATACCTATCTTCTCTTAATCGGTTGCGTCGTCACGCAGATAGTTAGCGGCGGGCTTCAGGAAATAAATAAGATAAGTAAAGGTCATGTACAGGTTGTTTTAACCAGCGCCGAAGCTGCCAATAGGCTTATCGACGACCGTTCACTTGCGAGCGATGGACTTAAAGCTTTTATTCCCTCTTATAGAACAGCCTGTACTGGCATTTTTAGGGATATCCCACAAGCACTTACTATCGAGAACCTTCTCGAAAACTTAGAATCTTCCTCAAAAGTAACTGAAGCGTATAAATTAAACCGCAGAATAAAAGACGGAGACTTGTATAGATACGAGATAGAACCTTCTCGCTCTGTGTGTATTAAATTCGCGGGACAAAATTTACCAAACTGCGTCTCAATTTTCAAAGTAAGACACTCTGTGTTTCCCTTTATCCCTAAGGTTAAGATCTGCTTCGCGTGTTATAGAGCGGGACACATCAGCAAGACCTGCAAGGGCAAGCCTCGCTGTTTGTATTGCGGTAAAGATAAGCATGACGAGATAATAGCAGATTTGACTATTTTAATTACCCTGATCTTCCAATTTCAAGGAACGCTTTACAGACCTCCTCCTTTTCGTCTTCTACTGATCTACACAATCATACCTCTTACAATCGCTTCACTAAACTTTTAAAACTTAGAGAAAACAACATTCCTTTCTCTTATGCGATTGCCCTCTCAAATTCAAAGAAATCTAGTTTCCGTTTGAATTCGACCCCATCCTCTCCACGTTCACGCGTTACCTTTTCCGACAGCCCACCCGCTCAGATAAGCGGAAGCAATAAATCACCCACTTATACGCTTGAACATCAAAAAGCAAAATTTGTTCTTCCCTAACGGACGAGCTCAATTTAACAACCCTAATCCAATCTTTCCTCCTTCGCCCAGAGAGCATAGCCTCAATTCCGCTACAACCTTTAATGCTGAAGATAGACAACTTGACATGGTCAACTGCCTCGTTAAAACTTTAAGCGAACTCAGAATTGCTATTTTGGCCCTTGGTCCACTAGTAACTTTTGTTCAAACGAATAATATCATAACCCCTCCGTCACAGCACCCTCCTCCTTGTTCCCTTGATGGCCCGCCAACAACAACGAATGCCGATCACAACCTTCACAATTAAAAATTCGAAAGCAAATGCTAGCTCCCCCGGCTCCACTCGCATTCTGCAGTGGAACTGCAGGGGAATCAATAACAAAATGAGAGAACTCAGGGCTTTAGCCCATAAATTTGATATAATATGCTTACAGAAATCCTTGTTGGACTCAAATAAGAAAATTAATATCAAAGGTTTCAACATCATCAGATCTGATGAAAGCATCGCGGGTTCCAGAGGAGTTTGCACCTTCCTCAGAAATAACTTTGTTTATAATATTCACGACCTTTCAAGGTCAAGAGCTTTTTATTTGTAATATTTATAGACATACGGGACAGGATACTCTTGACTTCTTTTTCGATAACTTATTCAGTTACGCCAGTCAATACAAGCACGCTCTTTTAGTAGGCGATTTCAATGCTCACCATCCTGATTGGAATGACAGACGAATAGACAAAGTAGGTGAAATTATTGCCTCGGCTATAGCGGATAACGATTTGTGGCAGATGAATGCATTGCTTACTTTGCAACATGGGAGAGAATAATACTATATGATATGGCAGGAAGTGCGGTGCACAGCGTGAAAAATGTATATTCGGTATGCGATATCTGTTATAATGCTTTGTTAAAGCAAGAAGAAGTGCCGCATCCATATGAACTTTTGACAGAATTAAATGCTTATGGAGATCACTGTTTAACCAAAGTATCTGAGGAAACATTTAAAGCTATCTGAAAAGCCGAGTTAACATTCAGACTAGTCAGAGAGGATCTTATGAAAACCAAAAACGTAAATGTTTATGACGTACTCGTAAACTCTTTGCAATATGTATGGGCATGGTCTGCTGTACCACAATGCCATGATATCACAACTAAAGTATTACGTCGATATTTTACTATAAGGTATAAACAGTTCGGACAGATGAGAAAGGAAGAGTTAAAAGAACAGGGCAATGTGTTCAGTAGTAAAAGTGTAGCTATGCACAAAATTATAAAGTATAAAAGTTTATTTGTTACAACACATTTATTTTCTTTACAATATCTTTAGTATTATGTTCTAGAGTAATTTATCTCGCATTGTAAAAGGTGAAGATACTTGTTTTGTTGTAAACGTTATAAACCATTACGTTCATTTATTTTTTATTTTAATGCTAAGATATGTTTAGTTGTATTGTATTTCAATAGATTCTGCAATACGCTGTGATAGTAATAACGTTATAAATAACGTCCATTTGACTTGTATTTTAATGCTAAAATATGTTTACATGTACTTCAATACATTCTGTAGTATTAATATACGCTGTGATAGTAATTACGCTATGATTTTCATAAGAAAGTAAAAAGCATGTAAAAAAAGTTGAAGAAATAAAAGTATATTTACAATTTATTAAAAATGTATGTTTTCACACACACACACACATACACGCACACGCGCACGCACGCGCGCACACACACACACACACACACACACACACACACACACACACAAAAAGATCCCAGGTAGCAGAGCGACGTCAAATTACGTATTAATAACGTCTCTAACGTCATTAAGTTTTAAACGTCATCCTGCTACCTGGAATAATATTACATGATATATCGTATATATAAATAAATCTTATGAGTATTACAAATTTGTGTCACAATGATAGGAAGATGAACAGAAATACCTATTCTGGCAACATCATACAATTAATATGTGAAAAATAATGCATTCTTAATTGCTTACTTCCATTATGCTGATTAAATTTGTTACGGTGCATTGTATTCACTTTGTACTTACATATTGGATGAAGCGAGTAGAATTACATTTTCATAGATCTGTACTTTTTGTCTCAATAATGTATTTAACTCTTTATTATTGTCGACAGTAATACGTAATAATTCCTTTTTCTTATTAATACGGGCTTTCTGAAGTTCGGATTCAACTAACAGCATTCCCAACTTCTTCCAAACTTTTTTCCTTTCTTCATTTTCTTTTTCAATACAAGATTTCAGCTGTTTTGATACATAAGCTAGTTTTAAAAGAGGACCTTCGTCTCGATGAGTTGAAAACAGTACGAAGCATACGTTCTTCACGTAATCTTCTGGTCGAGTTTGAAGAAACACAGTAGGGATAGCAGATAACTGCAAACATTTTCGATTGGAATTTTTTTCCCATTGATGCTCTTCGAAATGCAACTTACATAAAATTTACATTAATTATGACAAGTTTAGTTTCTTATAATAATCAAATTAATACAAAGCCTGCCATGCTGATTAACGTGAACTAATACTCTGTTAAAAAAATACATACCTCACAAAGATACTCTTCTTCCATTAGATAATAACTTTCATTGCTCGGGTAGACTTCCGAAAACGGCCCCCCTCCGATTTCGATGAAACTTTGTGAAAAGCTTCGTTTTGGGTTAAAATGAAAGCCCTTAAAAGGAATTTTGGCGACTCCTATGATAAAGCCATTTTTTTAGATAAAATGATAAAAAATATAGGAAAATCTTCGTAATTTTACAGGATGTTATAAATTGAATATATACTGTTTGTATTTAATGATTTAATGTTTTTATTATATACTTACAGCAGAATACATAAATAATATGCTTGGTAATATTGCACGGGGGGGTATGAGGCGCTCCCTGGATTTGCGATTGGTCAACAAAATTTCTTGAAGGACCAGAGGGCCCGTGCCCTCGCGAAAGCGAATAAAGCGAAGCAAGCAAGCGAATATCAAAAATGCGAGGCGACTCACCGTGTCGTTGCCCGGCGCCTCCTGGGTGTCGACGTCGTCCTCCCGTTGGCGAGATCTCTGGCGTGCAAGGCGAAAGCATGCAACAGTCCGGTATAGCAAGCGGGCACGGACAGGCAGGTATAGCAAGCAGGCACAGATAGGCAGGATAGCAAGCAGTCACAGATAGGCAGGATATCAAGCGATTAGGCCTTCGTGGTCTGCGATAGGCGACCGAGCACTCCGAGTTTGCACATGCAAAAACGGTAACGTGTGAGCTTCACGACGTTCGACTGGTGAATGCCTCTCTTCGGCGTTCTCCGGCTCGCGCACCTGCGAAGTACGGCGCGAGCGAGTGCCGAATTCTTCTCATAATTGGGGATGCCACCCGTGGGCGGGCAGCACGAGTCAGTTGAGTCGCGCGAATATCGACAAGTGTACTAATCGCGATCCACCGACGTTTCGCTAATAGGCGCGATAATTTAACCCGGTATAATTAATCAATACAAGAACCGTACCATTAACAATGTGAAACGACAACACGAAATCAATCTTATAATTAACTACTATTTACACTATGATACACGGCGGTGCGCCAAACATTACCGCCCATCAAAATACACCGTATTTTCTATGTTTGAGCGAGTCCCTCCGGTGAGCCGTCCATCGGCAGAGGGCACAGCTTCACCAGAGGGCGACTAAGGAGGCCATCCGCCGTCCTCACCGTAGCGACCCGGGCGACCCCGTCACGACCCGGATGCAATTCCTCGACGCGCCCTCGTCTCCACGCCAGAGAAGGGGCGTTTTCGGTTTTTAGAAGGACCAACGTGCCCTTTGATATTGCGTCAGCCGGCTTTAACCACTTTGGTCGTTGCTGGAGGGTGTGTAGATATTCTTCATGCCACCGTTTCCAGAATTGTTGGTGCATGTGCTCCACCAGCTGCCATCGATCGAGTCTGCTTATCGGCACCGGGTCTAGGTCGGGATAGGGAACCGCTACGAGCGGCTCTAATGTGATAAAGTGCCCCGGGGAGAGCACCCCGAGGTCGTGGGGATCCGAGCTGGTGGGGCACAAAGTTCGGGAATTCAGGATGGATTCTACCTGTGCTAGGAGGGTACTGAATTCTTCCACCGTGAGGATCTGCGTTCCCACCGCGCGTTTCAAGTGGGTCTTTGTCGCCTTAACCCCCGCTTCCCAGAGGCCACCAAAGTGTGGCGCGGAAGGGGGGTTAAAGGACCACTGGATTTGTTCTCGCCCTGAGGCCGCCTCCATGCAGCTGACAAGCTCGCGCTGAGCCCCCACGAAATTGGTGCCGCAGTCGCTGTAGATCCGCGAGCAGCGACAGGGCCTAGCGATGAAACGCCTCAGAGCCGACAAAAACGAGTCTGTAGATAAGGAAAAAGCAAGTTCCAAATGAACCGCCTTTGTGGTAAAGCAAACGAAAATGCACACGTACGCCTTGAACGGCGTTGCCCCGCGAGAACAACGATTATATACGAAGAAGGGGCCCGCGTAGTCGACCCCGGCGATTGAGAAGGGCTTGGCCTGACGTACCCGGTCGAGCGGTAGGTCCGCCATGGGCGGTTGCAAAGTACGCGGGTTCGCCCGGAAACATTGGTAACAACGCGACAAACAACGTTTGATGGCCTGATGGGCCCCCAGAATCCAAAAATGCTGCAGTAGTAGGTAATGCAACGCTCGACGCCCCGGATGCAAGTGTAGGCGGTGGATGCGCTCTACTATAAGTTCCGTGAGCCGGTGCTTACCGGGCAATAACGCGGGATGCTTGGCCTCATGAGATATTGCGGAGTGCGTGAGTCTACCGCCCACCCTGAGGACTCCGCTCGCGTCCACGAAAGGGGCGAGTTGTCGCAGAGGTTTGGAGCAATAATGATTGCGTTTCAATCTATCGAGATCCTCTGCAAAGCGACAAGATTGAACAACTTTAACGAGGTATAGCAGGGTCGAATGGAATTCGACTTGGTCTACGACAAGAGTTCTGTGAGGTGAATTCGACTTGAGTCGATTAACAAAACGAAGACAATAAGAGAATATTCTAACGAGTTTATCCAATGACGAAAAACGATCGAGAAGCGAATCAACAACAGAAGCAGAGTTTACGACATCAGCAGGATTTACAACAACAAAAGCATGAGATTTTTCTTCCTCCGGAAAATCGTCAGTCTCCAATATCGTTTCTGGAGTGGGTTCGAATTCGGCGAGCCACGCAGGGCCAGTCCACCAAAGCTGGTGATCCACTAATTCTTGAGGAAACAAGCCCCTTGAGCAACAATCGGCGGGGTTAGACTTGGTGTCGACATGTCTCCAGCAAGAGATATCTGTGTTGGACTGGATGCGGGCCACACGATTACGCACAAACGTCTTCCAACGGTGGGGGGCCGAACGTATCCAGGCGAGCGCGACCTCGGAATCAGACCACGCGTACGTGCCGTCGATAGTAATCTTAGGCCGGAGAATGTTCCCGATATACTCCGCTAAGTCCGACAGTAAAACGGCTGCGCAAAGCTCGAGTCTCGGCAAGGTGATGGCCTTAAGCGGGGCCACTTTTGACTTGGCGCTGAGCATTCGAATCAGTACCCCGTCCTCGGCGACGATTCTAATATATACAACGGCTCCGTAGCCCTGTTCACTCGCGTCACAAAATCCGTGTATCTCCCGTCGGATTACGTTAGCCATGGCGATAGTACGAGGTATGCGAATGGAAGCTAGCGCGGGGAGTTCCGATTTGTATCGCCTCCATCGAGAACATATTTCCGAAGGAGGCCTATCGTCCCACTCTAATTTGAGCACCCAGAGTTGCTGTATCAGTCTTTTAGCGGCAAACGTAAGGGGAGTCAGAAAGCCTAACGGGTCGAAAATACGAGCCAGTTCCGAGAGAATGGTGCGTTTGGTACAATCTCTGTCCAACGGGTGGACCTGAAAGCCGAAGTTGTCCGTTTGAGGATACCAACGAAGTCCGAGAACCTTGAGAAACTGATCTTCCGAGGATTCAAACGATAGTAATGATTGACTGCAAAGCTCTGGATCGAGACCTGCTAAGACTGACGGATGGCTGCTGGCCCATTTCCTGAGCCCGAAACCCGCGGTTTTAAGCAAAGCTTGTAGCTGCCGCTGAAGCTCACGGGCATCCCCCTCAGATTCCGCGCTCGCCACCACGTCGTCAACATAGACGCTCTCCTCCAAGACCGCCGCGGCCAGAGGGTAGCTCACTTTGCCTTCCGTTGCCAATTTCAACAAGCAGGCAATTGCCAGGAACGGAGAACACGTCAATCCAAAAGTGACAGTCAACATCAAGTAGTCTAATATCGGATCATTCTCCGAGAAACGCCAGACTATTCTCTGGTAGTCACATTGACCGCGCTCGACCAAGATCCGAAGGAACATTTGTTTGACGTCCGCAGTGAGCGCCACGCGGCCTACCCGGAACCTCAACAATATCACGACTATATCCGTCTGTAACTTAGGCCCGGATCGCAATACGTCGTTCAACGAAACGCCGTTCAAATCCTTCGCCGAGGCGTCAAATACGACCCGCCATTTTGTGGTAGTGCTATCCGATTTAACTACCTCATGATGGGGCAAATAGAATACAGGTCCGTCCACCGGGAACGGCCGTTCAATCAGTTTCATATAACCGTTATTTAAATAATCCTGCATGAATTTGTTATAGTTCAATTTAAACTCTGCATCTAATTTAAAGCGACGCTCAAGTGCGCGAAATCTATTTAGGGCTACTTGACGCGTGCCGACAAAACAAGGTTTATCCCTTTTAAAAGGATACGGTACAACAAAACGACCGGACGCGTCCCGACGCGTGGTCTGAGCGAATAATTCCTCGCAACGTTTATCCTCCTGCGAATACGGTGGGACCGATAGAATCTCGTCTAGTTGCCAAAATCGACTAAGAGATACGTCCAACGAATCGAGAGTCATAAACGAATGTGTGGATCCCGGCGTCTGCGTCGATACCGAACCGACGAGAACCCAGCCGAAGACGGAATTGAAGGCGTCTGGTTCGCCTTTATTTCCCACGCGACGGCCATCCCGAAGTAACGACGCGAAGATTTCTGCGCCGATCAGGATGTCGATGGGACCGGGTCGGTGATACTGCGGATCAGCTAGCCGCAATCCGTTCAAATGTTTCCACGCTCTTCGCTCGACCTGACTGCTAGGTAACGGGGCGGAGATGCGCGGAAGAATCGTAGCCTCTACTGGGGTGCGCGTGCTTTCCCTGCCCTGTGCTTGTATTACGAGTGAGGTGCGGCCTCGAGTTGCAGCCGCCTTTGTATCATTTACCGCGAGAACTACCGTATGGCACTTGGTTCGTCCGAAACCACCCCTCTGCATGCAACTTTCGGAGATAAAGTTTAGCTGGCTCGCGCTATCTAACAGAATACGAACGGGGAAGGGATTTTCGTGTGCGTCGAGCGCTTCGGCTTGTACCGTCGACAACAGTACGATCGGGTTCGACCGCGCGACACTAGCCATGCTAACGAGGGGTTCGCTTCCCTGCGATGACGTTGTCCCCGATTCGGAGGGTGGTTCGGCGTCTGTGGGTGCATTCGCTGAGCCCGAGTTCTGCTCAAAATGCAGGAGCGTGTGATGTTTGGCCTTACACGACCGACACGTCCACGACGATGGACAGTCATTAACGCTGTGGCCCGCGCGGAGGCAGTTATACCACAAGTTCGAAGCTTTAGCCGTCGAATGCCTCTGTCGGGGTGCTAACTTTAAGAACCGAGAACATTTTGCAACGAGGTGTTGTTCTTTACATACCGGACACTCGGCGGTTCGAGTTGCAAGCGACGAAGCCGACGCGGACGATTGTGATTTGAACGGCCTGGTCGACGGACCCGAGATGGCCTCAAGGACTTTGCAGTGCTCGGAAAGAAACTTGATGAGTTGAGCGTATCGCGGTATCTCTTCGGCCCGATGAACAGATTCGAACTTTTCACGCAATGATCGGGGAAGCTTCTCGAGCAGGAAATTGAGCAAAAGGAAATCCCACAAATCGGTAGGGAACTTCATCAAGTTTAGCGCGCGAGTGTTTTCGGTGAACGTATCCAATAATTTATGGAGGGCATCGGCCGATTCTATTTTTAACGGTTTGGCTTCGCGTATCGACTTTAGGTGGTGGTCCGCTAGCTTCCTTCTGTTCCGATATCTGTCGAGCAGCGCGTCGTATGCAATCAGGTAATACTCAGCGGCGAGGGGCAAATTCTTGATTACATTGAGCGCCTCCCCCTTTAGCGAGGCCAGCAGATATTGATACTTCTCTATTGACGAGATCTGTCGGTTGTCGTGAATCGAGGTGTTGAACAAAGCGATAAAAGACGGCCACAACGTGAGATCGCCCGAAAATTGCGGAAACGTAATTTTGGGTAACTTGATCGCCGACGCGTGGCTCGCGGAATGAGCCTGTGCGGTTCCGGGCGTCGTGCCCGTGAGCGCGTGATACCGTCCCTTCACGGTGTAATGCATCTTGTCAAAGTCTGCCCGAACCGCATCTTCGGTGTCGAACTCAGTAGTCTCTTGTATAACCTTGAGATGCGCGTTCTCAAAGTCCTCGGCGATTCTCGCCACGCTCTGATAGCGGGCAAGAAAACTTTCTAGGATCGTCAGGTCGGACGAGGCCTTCCGGGCAAGATCATAAATCTCCCTCATCCGCTGGACGCATAACTCGCGACAAGAGGGAGCTGACCTTGATTTCGACATGTTGGTTGATACGTCAAGCAATCAACAGCAACGGCAAACGACCCTAAGGACACGTAATATATTGTCGCCCCGTGAAAATACCGGCGAACAATAGGCTTCGAGTTTATATGCTAAAGGACGAAAGAGAGAACAAAAGCAAACAACCGTTCCGTTCGTCAAGGTGACGAGGAATAGCAGATGGCTCGTTTTGGGTTCCTACGCGAAGGCTCAATAGAATGTTTCCGAGAGAACGTTCCTCAATTACGATTTAATAGCGCAATCAAAATGACAATTTTGTTAATCGCAAGAGCGAATGGCGAACGCAAGAAAAGGGGATCAAATGCAGTGTAGAGCTAGCAAGGAAGAGGGTTGCAAGGGATGCACAAAATAAGAAAATAGTTGTATCAACGATCAAAATTATCAATTAGGTTGGCACAGGTGCCCGGTTACGGCGAGAAATGCACTCAAGTATTTGTTCAGATTGAGTTTTCAGCAATACATGTTGCGCGCGGAACTACGACACGAGCAGCGTATACGACATGAGCAGTACACACATGACACGAGCAATACTCCACGACATGAACATCAATTACGCCAACTTCGTTGCAATTGTGATTATAATTGTAATTATAATCTTTAATAAGATTACCTTGAGTGCTGCAATATATTCTATACCGGGGACCAGTGCTGACGAACAGTATATTCGATCGGTGGCAAGTATGTTTGCGAGAGTTCCAACGATCGGAATAATAGTTTCAGTATGTATTTTCAATATGTATTTCGAGTCTGGCCGAAACACACCCAGCAACAACGAAGATAATGTAGCGCGTTATTATGGAACGCGAGCTTATGTAGAAAAAATGTGTATATACGCTGCCGGCCCGTGACCGAGCGTCAAGGCCGTCGACGGCGCGGCGAAAACGTATGGCTTAACCGAGAATATTCCAATGTTGAATATTTCGGTTAACGATAATATTCAATAACGAATGACAAGAGCAATTAACCACAAAACGATCAAACGACAAGTTTTCCGCGCGTATTCTCGTCGCGAAGCAATGTTGCGGCCGAGAGATATCGCGGCGGGTGTAGAATACGCGACTGATTAATTGTAATGCAATCGCGATCAAAACTACTAAGAAATGCTATCCACGAGCGAAAGGTCGGCGTTATTACTTTAGCGCGCGAATCCAGCTCGAAGGACCAATGCACGGGGGGGTATGAGGCGCTCCCCGGATTTGCGATTGGTTAACAAAATTTCTCGAAGGACCAGAGGGCCCGTGCCCTCGCGAAAGCGAATAAAGCGAAGCAAGCAAGCGAATATCAAAAATGCGAGGCGACTCACCGTGTCGTTGCCCGGCGCCTCCTGGGTGTCGACGTCGTCCTCCCGTTGGCGAGATCTCTGGCGTGCAAGGCGAAAGCATGCAACAGTCCGGTATAGCAAGCGGGCACGGACAGGCAGGTATAGCAAGCAGGCACAGATAGGCAGGATAGCAAGCAGTCACAGATAGGCAGGATATCAAGCGATTAGGCCTTCGTGGTCTGCGATAGGCGACCGAGCACTCCGAGTTTGCACATGCAAAAACGGTAACGTGTGAGCTTCACGACGTTCGACTGGTGAGTGCCTCTCTTCGGCGTTCTCCGGCTCGCGCACCTGCGAAGTACGGCGCGAGCGAGTGCCGAATTCTTCTCATAATTGGGGATGCCACCCGTGGGCGGGCAGCACGAGTCGGGTGAGTCGCGCAAATATCGACAAGTGTACTAATCGCGATCCACCGACGTTTCGTTAATAGGCGCAATAATTTAACCCGGTATAATTAATCAATACAAGAACCGTACCATTAACAATGTGAAACGACAACACGAAATCAATCTTATAATTAACTACTATTTACACTATGATACACGGCGGTGCGCCAAACAAATATATTACACTTTCCACGCGAACCGAGGTTCACGCACACCCCCCCACCCCGTGCTTTCGGGGGAGGTGCGGTAGTCCCGAAATAGTTCACGCATACACTTTCCACGCGAACCGAGGTTCACGCACACCCCCCGTGCTTTCGGGGGAGGTGCGGTAGTCCCGAAATAGTTCACGCATACACTTTCCACGCGAACCGAGGTTCACGCACACCCCCCCGTGCTATCGGGGGAGGTGCGGTAGTCCCGAAATAGTTCACGCATACACTTTCCATGCGAACCGAGGTTCACGCACACCCCCCCCGTGCTTTCGAGGGAGGTGCGGTAGTCCCGAAATAGTTCACGCATACACTTTCCACGCGAACCGAGATGTCACATGGGTTCGTGGCGCGCTTTACAAGCTTGTTTATATATATACATACTAGCTTCTGACCTTGATTATTTAAATATATAAACAGTATATATTCAATTTATAACATCCTGTAGAATTATGAAGATTTTCCTATATTTTTTATCATTTTATCTAAAAAAATGGCTTTATCATAGGAGTCGCCAAAATTCCTTTTAAGGGCTTTCATTTTGACCCAAAACGAAGCTTTTCATAAAGTTTCATCGAAATCGGAGGGGGGCCGTTTTCGGAAGTTTATCCCATTGCTCTTAGTGCCTTGTACAATTTCATTACTCCATATTTTTTTCAGTACCTGATCCTTTGGTAACTTGAATAGTTGAAATATATTCCCCTCTGATGTTGTTGAGCATGACAAAGCAACACATTTTCTTGCCATTGTAACGATAAAATAATAAATTCATTATTTTCTATATAAGAGAAACAAAATATGTAAAATAATAAATATCTTTAAAAAATATATTTACATCTAATATTCCTTACTTACATTTTTCTTTTTATTTTTATAGGTTGTCCTCGTCGTTTTACTTTTTGCCAATTCCAATACATGGATGAGCGTCCAAATTATCACGTCATTTTACGCTAACCTGGTTTAGCTAGGACTCTAACCTGCTTTGACGTCTTCTCCTATTCCATATGGAGAAACAAAATGGCGACTTTATCGATATATCGCACCTATCGATTTCAATGTCGCTTCTCTATTATCTAGGACTCTACTCTCGACTCGAGGCCTCCTATTCTGGGGACTTTACTATTAAACGACGAGTGGTTCGCCCTGGCCTATATTTGAGCAGCGCTCGACGGCCATCATAATAAAAAGAAGAAAAAGTCCAACGCCGCTACTGAAGTTTCACTGTACGTTACATATAGACCGCCGTAGAGTTAGCAGACAAATTGAATATTTTTGAATTATTCTTTTTCATATAATTTGGGAATCATTTGGAGAAGTTTGGGAAAATTTTTTAAACATTTGGGAAAGAATAGATTTATTGTTGTTAACAAAATTTATCGAGCGTCAAGTTAGCAGATATAGCGACTATGTTTAATGTTTATTATAAATGGAATCGATTAAAAATCATTTGGGTATGACATCTTCATTGTAATTTTTATTTGGGAAAAGTCACTTTTTTTGTAATTCAAATAAATTTTTGTATTAATGTCCTTTTTCGCTGTACTTCTGCACTAGTACAACAAGTGAACTTATTGCACTATAATTTCCACATTTTCATCAAACTTGAGATAAGACCACGAATCCAAATGACTACTGAAATGCAATGTACTCTAGGTGATTTTCCGATTGTTCTGCATTTGGAAAAAAAATATAGGTAAGCACAGTCCACCAGGCATCAATTAATTAAAAGAAGTGCAGTATTATAATTACTCTTTTAATTTTTAGATTAGCAGGTGTCGTTGGTTATACCCCTGGTCATTTCGTTGCCTATTGCCGGCGAATTACAGGTCGTTGATTATTATGCAACAATCTTAAAGCTACGATAGAGTCATGCAATGATAAGACTGTGATTATCCCTTATGGGATTATTTATATCTTATAAACAATATATCTTATAATCTTATAAACAGTATGTACAGAATGTGAAACTAAAGGTGTTACAGACTATTATTTCCAAACCCTTTTCTGTATGCTGTTATCAGACAAATAATTATTTTTATTTTTTAGCGGGTATCTGCAGTCCTAAGTTACACGCGACTGAATTCCATGAATATTGTGGTGAATTATTGTTTTTATATAATATCAAATGGGATATCGTTACAATACACAGGATGTTGTAACAGTGGATTGGTGATTTTTGTAATAAAGTATAATAAGCAAAAAACTACATAGCTTTAACATCATTATTATTTATAAGACAAGAGATATTATATAATTTTTTATTATATATAATATATAGACAAGATTATATATATATATATATATATATATATATATATACTGTCAAAACTAAGTTTTGAAATAATATATTTCAATATGGGTATGTATTTTTTAAATGCGCTTATTAAATATACCTGTGGAAGTTTATACTGAAAATGAATTTTTCTGTCTTCCAACTGGAGCAAGTTGACATAATGACTTCACTACGTCAAACTTGGGCATTCATTCAACTTCACTACATAAAATATATCTTTCAAAAATTCTTGTATACTGGTCGAGAAGAGACGTGATTTCTCTTCGTTAAATTGGAGCATCATAAATATGCTTTAATAATATCACTGTGCTTGGCAGTTTAGTTATAGCATTATATGATATTTTTAAACTAAGAGATCTATATTCGTGGTTACGTGGTCCTACTATAATCTTACAAATAAATAAGCTTGATTAAAAATTTAAAAAAAAATCAAGATCTGACTTAGGCCAAATTATAGAGCCCTGGCACATTCAGCAAACGTTGATCATGATTTTTCCTTTTTCCAAAATATGCATTAAGTCCATGTCATCTATTATAATAAAATGTCGATTAATATTCAGTCTTTCGAAGGCGAGTTCGCCATTAACGACATTCACTTTTATAAACGTAATATGCTCGAACTTGGCGAAGCTAAGTGCTCCATCGTCATTCAGATCAGCTTCGTCAAGGATATACTGAAGAAACTGCTGCATGTCGCTATCGTTCAATCTCTGGGGCGCGGTTAATCTGTCGACCACTTGTCGTGTCTTCTACACCGAGCATATCGTCACCGTCGAAATCTTCGTAAATAAGATTTTGTCACCAAAAAGAGAATTTCAAAACATCGTGAATAATTAACTGGCGGTTTACCGAATATTCTAAATACATGCTCAGCCTTCACAGCCTTTGGAGCAGCATCGCTGAATACAGACATCATGTCCAGAAAATCTTCGAAGGTACAGTCGCCATCCTGAATAGAGCTGAAGACCTTACAGATCCTGTCGCCGAAAGGATTCACTCTCAATTCGGGATACTGCAAGATCTTGGACATTGGCAGCTTAGCATTCTTGTTTGGGTCCAACTTTCTCTGGAGCAAACGCCTTGAATTTTTTATGTGCACTACTCAAGAAAGAGTAAATACAATTTTGCATATATAATAATTAACAGTCTAGTCCAATAAGATAAATTATATGAAGAAATTTATACTCAATAGACAAAAATATCAATCTTGTTGATAGTACTCACCGTAAAACTTCCTTCTTAGTAAAATACGTCAAATCCTATCAACAAAAGAAGAACACAGTTTGATTAAAAAGTCCTTAAGGGATAAATGTCGAATTGCTTTCCCGTCAAGAAATATTCCTCAAATAGTATGTTAAATATAAATACTCCCTCTTTACGATAAAACATTTTAAACTTAATTAATTATTGCAGTTTATATATAATCTTAAAAATTACATAAATATATGTAGAGATACACATATATGTATTCATTAAGTGAATACACGGGTATATATGAAGAAAATAACATCTACCTAAAAATTTTCTTTTTGGAGTATGTTGTCATGTCGAGTCATGTCGAATTTTCACATTCCTGCCGATAATGGTCTGTTCTTTTTTGCTACATTAATACAAAGATTTATTTAAATTACAAAAAAAGGCGACTTTTCCCAAATAAAAATTACAATGAAGATGTCATCCCCAAATGATTTCCAATCGATTCCATTAATAATAAACATTAAACATAGTTGCTATCTGCTAACTTGACGTTCGATAAATTTTGTTAATAACAAAAAATCTATTTTTTCCCAAATGTTTAAACAATTTTCCCAAACTTCCCCAAATGATTCCCAAATTATATGAAAAAAAATAATTCAAAAATATTCAATTTGTCTGCTAACTCTACGGCGGTTACATATAGTCGAACAAGATCATTCGTGGCGTGTCTGTTAATTTTAGCTACCTTGTACTATCGTCCTATCGTCCTATGTTAATGAGGCCAATCTATCGTCAAAGGATACTGCACAAATCGGCACGAACGACTTGGCCACCAGATAATACGTCATGTGAAGAAAATCCTCAAGAAACATGAAATTGATTTCGTAGATGACAGCTTATTTTGCAGCTCCTGCGTTGAGGGTAAACAGCATCATAATACTTTCCAATCACGTCAACAACGTGCCAATTCACTCAGTGAGATCATCCATGCTGATCTCTGTGGTCCAATGGAATGCACGTCATTAGGCAAAGCGAGGTATTTCTTATGTTTTACATGTGACTACTCAAAATTGCGCATGGTTTATTTTCTTAAGGAAAAGTCTAAAACTGTCGAGAAAGTTGCAGAGGTGCTGCAGGTTGTTAAAACTCAATGTGGACATCCCATGAAGGTTTTTCAATGTGATGGTGGTCTGGAATTCGATAACAACAAAGTCCGAAAATTGTTGGCATCAAATGGTGTAATATTTGCTATAACTCCGTATACACCACAGCAAAATGGTTGTGCTGAACGAACAAATAGAACTGTGGTTGAACTTGCCAGAACAATGCTGTTGTCGAGGAACTTACCAAAACATTTATGGGCAGTTAACACTGCTGTCTATACGCTTAATCGAACAAGACCAAACAGTGTTGACGAGAAAACACCGTATGAATTGTTTACGGGGAAAACAGCGCACTTAAAGAATTTTCACGTTTTTGGTACCATCTGCTTTGTACATGTACCGAAAGAATTGCGGAAGAAATGGGACTCAAAATCTGAACCTGGAATTTTTGTCGGGTATTCGGACAATATCGGTGGCTTTTGCATCTGGCTGAAGTCGAAGAATCAAGTCATTCAAAGCAGAGATGTTGTCTTTGAGCCTGAGACAGCTGGAAAAACATTAGCATTGGTGCCTACTGCAACAAGAAACGGACCGAACGAGATTACTGCAACAAGAGACGGACCGAATGAGACTGCACAAAAGCCTGACTCCCAGGCTGATTCATCTTCCAATAATGAACTTAACAGTCCAGTGTGCAACTCATCGAATTCCACGCCAAAAGAATCGACAAAACAAGATTTGCGAGACAGAAGTAAAATTAAACTTCCACGTCGTTTGGTGGAATTAATGTTGACTGAGGTTGACGAGCCTAGGAACGTACTACTCGGAAGCAATTAAATCAGCGGTGTTTAGGATTAAGGTAAAATCAGGTGGCAGGGCGCTGTCGCGAAAGTAATGGCCCCTGGCGCAAGCACAAACAACCCTCGGGCTTGACTCGACTTTATCCGAGATCACCCGAGTATCGCGCTACCGTTTCAACAGCGTGATTGCAAAATCATTGCAAAACGCGCACGCGTATTCCTAAATATGTATACCGCGCAACGCGTTACATCGCGGATCGATGTGATTCGAACTTCGTGAGGCCCATACCCCCGCCGAGGGTCTCCTATCGGGACGAAGGATAATCGATATCGATCCGCGCTCTCGTCTGTTCTCTGCCGCGAAAAGAGACACATCGAGCCGGGCGTTCGCGACATTGTGCCTATCGGGAGTGGTCTCGACCGCCAGTGCGTGAAGTCTGTAATCAAGTTTCATCGCGAGCCGCATCCGTGAGATCGCCGCGTGAAACATCTCGAATCGCTTTTTCGCTCGTGCCGCGAAGAGTGAGCCGTTTTCCGACTGCGAGGAATTCGGTATTTGGGAACGCGAGACGCCCTGTGCGAGGGTAGTTTCGAGCGTACAAGTGTTGTCGCGAGCGGCATTAGTCGTCGCGCAATATCTCTCGTCAGACGAGATTGACGAGTTGTCGCCCACAATCGAGTGGGCAACGAGCACAAACCGATCACGTGATCACCGCGTGCGGTACCGTGATCCTCATCTAAAAGACCGTACAGACGGCGAACGAGACCGTCACATGCAGTCAGCCTGGGTATCGTGATTGCAACAAGTGTTGTGATAACCGAGCGTAAGTGCAAGCGAGCACTTCTCAATAACTCAGCGAAGGAAGCTCGATCCCGATATCGACCCCTCTCTCGCGGCCATGTTGTCGTGCCGCGCCGTTCGTGAACACGGACCATCATCGTGAATGTACAGCGTATAGTGATTGTGTAAAAAGCGAACTCACTATCGCGTACCCGAGACAACAAGAAAGCCTGAGCATCTCGCACCTCGTGACCGCGGTCGCTCGTCTGCTTTGCGACAAGATATCCGTTAACCGCGAGCAAGATCTCCGGACGCGAGGGCGGTCATCTACCGCTCTACAAGATTTCCGTTTCGCGAGCCACGCAGACAGAAGGAGCGACTCAAGATTTCCGTCCCGCCATCCCGCGAATGCTCCGGGTGCTCGGGTGCGTGAATGCGAGAAATACTCTATGTGCAATAAAGTGTGTTTGTCAAAAAACCCGCGAGCGTTTTTTGAACCCTCTTTTCGCTACGTCCTTGGTTCTTGCCCCGCGCCCTGGACAGGGTGGTCCCGGCATACTTCGTGTCCCGAGGGTACCTCGGTCGCGCACGAAACAAGCGGAAAAAATACACTGGAAAGCAACGATGGCAGAAGAAATGGCTTCGTTGAAGGAGAACGCGACATGGACATTAGTTGACTTACCAGTAGGCTGTAAACTCATATCTAATCGCTGGGTATATCGTATTAAACGCAACTCTAAAGGTGAGATTAACCGTTACAAAGCCCGGCTTGTTGTTCGAGGGTATAGTCAACGAAGGAGCTGATTACAAAGAAACATTTAGTCCTGTTGCTCGCCTTGATACGGTACGAACGGTGCTAAGCATTGCTGCAAGTAAACACTTAAAGCTAGCACAATTTGATATAAAAACGGCCTTCTTGAACGGTATAATTAAAGAGGATATTTATCACCAAGATGCTGGAACAAACGGTTCAAGAAATTTCTACTTGATCTCGGATTTCTTGAGAGCACAGCGGATCAGTGCTTATTCTATAAAATCTCTGATGAGGATATGCTGATAGTCGTTCTATACGTCGATGATGGATTAGTAACTGCAACAAAAAAAGATCTTATTGAGGAGTTTTTAAACAGGTTAGAAGCAGAATTTAAAACAACTGTTGAAGCGATTGGATGTTTTCTAAACATACTGATTAATCAAGAGAAAGATGGTTCAATCTTCATTACTCAAGAGATGTACGCCAAAGATATACTCAGGAGATTTAACATGGAAAACGCGAATCCAGTCTTTACTCCATTTGAGAAAAATCAACTGATTGAAGAAGTTGCTGATGCTGATTTGACGGATGCCCCATATCGAGAAGCTGTTGGCTGCTTGATGTATTTGGCAGTAGCTACCAGACCAGATATTGCCTTCGCGGTGAGCTATGTATCTCAATTTCTCGAAAAACCTAGGCAACAACACTGAATTATGGTTAAACGAATTCTAAAGTATATTAAAGATACGACAATTATGGGCATTCAATACAGAAATTCTGCAGGAGGACTGGAATCCTATAGTGATGCAGACTATGCAAGTGATCCGGCTACTCGAAGATCGGTTAGTGGAATTATCCTTAAATACAGCGGTGGAGCTATCTTTTGGACCAGTAGACGGCAACAAAGTGTCTCGTTATCCACCACAGAAGCAGAATACATAGCTGCTTGTGAAGCTGCTAAGGACATTGTATGGATAAACAGACTGCTCAACGAGATCTTACCTCTAAATGACATATCTGTGCTTTGTGTGGACAACGCATAGCGCTATTAAGCTGGCTAAGAATCCAGGTTTTCACAAACGTTCGAAGCATATTGATGTGCGCTTTCATTTCGTGCGAGAGTTAGTTCAAAACGGTCAGATGAAAATAGAACACGTATCAAGTGAAGAACAACTTGCAGACATTCTTACTAAACCAATTCTTCGAGTACGATTTGAGAGACTGCGTCAATTGTTAAGTATAATGGAGAAACAAACTGAATAAGGACATTAAGTTTTTTTTATTCTTTTTTTCTTCTATAAGGAGACTTTCTTTGAATTCATAAAATGTTATTATTTTTTTTTATTATTGATTCAAAGTTTTAGGGGAAGTGTTGAGATAAAACTCTTTCATAATAAATGCCATTTGTATTTGGCGCTAGGTGCGTTTTCAACTCTCCACGTATTGAGTTTTTATGTCTATGTATATTTTATAGTGTATCTATGTTTATATAGTTTTCGTTACTGTTCATGCGTACCAACTGTCGTCTTGCGCTTTCTGCCTGTACTACGTCACGCAGCTCACGCAATATATTGTATTGGATATATAATTAAAAACTACAGATATAATTATATTGACTGTTTTCTGTTAAAAACATCAACAGCAACCATCGTAAAATATGGACTTTTCCCTGCAAATTAAAAAAAATGAAGTCCGTACGATTTGTTTTGCCGAGTTATAGCTTATCAAAGTTACCTATGCATTTTTGTGCATTCAATCACCACCAACATAAGTATTACCCGATGAACACTATGGGGAGGTTATTGGTCGGATTTTGCCTATTGTGTGTATATATATGTGCGTGCGTGCGTGCGTGCGTGCGTGCGTGCGTGCGTGCGTGCGTGCGTGCGTGCGTGCGTGCGTGCGTGCGTGCGTGCGTGCGTGCGTGCGTGCGTGCGTGCGTGCGTGCGTGCGTGCGTGCGTGCGTGCGTGCGTGCGTGCGTGCGTGCGTGCGTGCGTGCGTGCGTGCGTGCGTGCGTGCGTGCGTGCGTGCGTGCGTGCGTGCGTGCGTGCGTGCGTGCGTGCGTGCGTGCGTGCGTGCGTGCGTGCGTGCGTGCGTGCGTGCGTGCGTGCGTGCGTGCGTGCGTGCGTGCGTGCGTGCGTGCGTGCGTGCGTGCGTGCGTGCGTGCGTGCGTGCGTGCGTGCGTGCGTGCGTGCGTGCGTGCGTGCGTGCGTGCGTGCGTGCGTGCGTGCGTGCGTGCGTGCGTGCGTGCGTGCGTGCGTGCGTGCGTGCGTGCGTGCGTGCGTGCGTGCGTGCGTGCGTGCGTGCGTGCGTGCGTGCGTGCGTGCGTGCGTGCGTGCGTGCGTGCGTGCGTGCGTGCGTGCGTGCGTGCGTGCGTGCGTGCGTGCGTGCGTGCGTGCGTGCGTGCGTGCGTGCGTGCGTGCGTGCGTGCGTGCGTGCGTGCGTGCGTGCGTGCGTGCGTGCGTGCGTGCGTGCGTGCGTGCGTGCGTGCGTGCGTGCGTGCGTGCGTGCGTGCGTGCGTGCGTGCGTGCGTGCGTGCGTGCGTGCGTGCGTGCGTGCGTGCGTGCGTGCGTGCGTGCGTGCGTGCGTGCGTGCGTGCGTGCGTGCGTGCGTGCGTGCGTGCGTGCGTGCGTGCGTGCGTGCGTGCGTGCGTGCGTGCGTGCGTGCGTGCGTGCGTGCGTGCGTGCGTGCGTGCGTGCGTGCGTGCGTGCGTGCGTGCGTGCGTGCGTGCGTGCGTGCGTGCGTGCGTGCGTGCGTGCGTGCGTGCGTGCGTGCGTGCGTGCGTGCGTGCGTGCGTGCGTGCGTGCGTGCGTGCGTGCGTGCGTGCGTGCGTGCGTGCGTGCGTGCGTGCGTGCGTGCGTGCGTGCGTGCGTGCGTGCGTGCGTGCGTGCGTGCGTGCGTGCGTGCGTGCGTGCGTGCGTGCGTGCGTGCGTGCGTGCGTGCGTGCGTGCGTGCGTGCGTGCGTGCGTGCGTGCGTGTGTGTGTTAGCAGAGATTTGCGCAAACTAATATTTATTTTAATGAGGCATTGTTACGATTTTGTCGTTTGTTTTCGAATGAACGATACAATACAGTGATTGCAATACTGTGAAGTTACTTACAGAAGTAATGTACTGTGAAAGTTATTTACTTCAGTATGTTGTAATCTAAAATTACAACGGTTAATTATTAAATTATTTTTAATAAAATTATAGAATAGCTTTTTGAAAAACTTCGAGGAAATTTTCTTTCAAAAGACTCTTCAATTTACGCTGACGCGGACGCGGAAGTTCATCAAGCTACCGCGTCAATCGAACTATTGCGATATGCATAAGAATGTGCGAAAACGCATTTCGACATTCGCGGAACCGCGGAAGTTCATGAAGCTTCCGCGTCAATATTGCGAGATGCATAGGAATGTGCGACAACGCATTTCGACAACCGCGGAACCGCGGGAGTACGGCGAGATTGCGAATGCGCTCGGTCACTGACCGACCTCATTCGGGGGACCGTCGAACCCGGCGGAAAAGCGCCGACAGGGCATAACTCAAAACAATATAAGGGACCGTCGAAGAAGCCGCGACGGAGAGTAATACACCGGAGAATCTGCCCGTGACCGTTCTCGTAAGTCGTGTCGCGAAGGTTTACATTATAACAAAGCGCGTGCGAGGTATAGTAATTGTGAAAGGCGAATATAAGTGTAAGTTAGTGAGTGTAAAAAGGGCGCTGAAATAAAACTCCAATATAAAATAAAACGAAGTGAAGTTCATTTAACGACGCCTACACCTCCCGTTTTACCTGTGAACCCGACCGCCTCCTAGTCTGCCCGCCTGTGCCTACCGAGTCCCAACTCGTAAGATCAAGAGATCCCAAAAATAATAAACGTTTTGCCGTAAACCGTCACCAACCGGCGACGCGGCATAACATAATTTGGTGGCAGCGGTGGGATTGACCAAAGCACCAGGACAACTAGAAAAGACAACAGCAAGCTTGCCTAAGGTACGCAAATAAAGTCTACCAGTTAACGCTGAGTACGACTAACAAGGAAGGAAATAAATACGGTGGAACATCTGTGGATTGACCAAGAATCAGATCGACCGGCGGAAATAACCAAGGTACAGAGCAACCAAGGTATCAACAACGGTACTGAGCCAAAAGGGATCGATCAAGGCATCCTCAAGGACACCAAAGAACGAAAATAAAATAAAAGGCCAACACCCAAGGCCAAGTGCAAACATCCAGCGGACGACGCCAAGCAGCGAACAACGCCAAAGCAGCGGACGACGCCAAGCAACGGGCAACGCCAATGCAGCGGACGACGCCAAGCAGCGGAAAACGCAGAGGCAGCAAACAACGAGAAGCAGCAACTGCGTTCGACAACCAGCATCTTACTTCACGCCAGGGCCAGCCGCAAACAACGGAGCCTGCGAGCAACCATGCGAGCCGTATTTCTAATGTAAGTCGAGAAAATTTAAAATTGTACTACGCGTGAATGTCGGGAGAAAATAGTCCTCCCCGAACGCCAATAGCCAATGCGTCGTGGTTAATCAACGAATTTTTACCACGGGTAAATAGTCCGCGCGCGACAACACAAGCGACTTTAGATAACGTTCGTGTAGCATTAGAAACGCGACACTCGGACAGCGAAACCGAGTTACCGGAAAACGTTGTTACTGAGCGTGAGTTTCCGTTTGGTGAGATTGACGAGAGTTTATTCTTAAACGACCCCATTGACCAGACTGACGAAAAACCGCGTAGAAGCAGACCATACGTTAGCCGAACCCCTAGCAGAGTATCCTTGCGACGAGAATTTTCATTAACCTCCTACGAGAGCGATACATTCGACCCTAGCGAATACTATCGGGAAAACGGCGAAAAGACGCGAACGGAAAAACCCCCATTAGAAGAACGCACTCACACAAACCAGCCACAAGCGCAAGTTAAGGAAATCGAAATGGCACAGTCACAATCTGACGCACAGTACGCACCGCTATCTACGGAAACACACGATGTAAGAGGAATATACAATTTATTACGGAAAATGCAGAAAATGCAGGAGGAATCGCGTATGGAAATGCGTGACGAAACGCGCGAATTACGAAAACGGTTAATAACACTAGAAAATAGTGCACGAAACGGCGACCAAGTAGGAGCCGGAAACGGGAGATATTCGAGCGAAAATTACGGACGGACGGAACACGATATAAGAAATCGGCGTAGTTCCATACCGAATGCTATAACGTTAAAAGAAGCACGAAGCATGATCATTTAGTTCGATGGGACGTCGCGACAGAAATTACAAGAATTTATAAACGCGTGCACATATGCGGTACATAATATACAGCCTACAGACGAAAAATCATTAGTACAGGCGATTTTATATACAAAATTAAAAGGAAAGGCAATGCAAGATTTTGAAACGCGAGATATACAAACATTCGCTCAATTAAAGCAACAGTTAGAAGATCAAGCCAAGCAGAGCACTACCCATTTGCAGATTGAGTTTAATACGCTCAAGCAAAAGCCAAACGAAAGCGCACATGCTTTTGGGCAACGAGTCGATCTACTAGCCATGAAGCTATATGACGCTATGATAAAAGGAGAAGATCACTCCAGTATGTTTAAACGCGCGATCCAGCAAACGATACAAAAACAAGCTTTAATTAATTTTCAAATAGGATTGCGCGACGAATTAAAAATACTTGTACGTTCGCAGCGATATGCGACGTTACAAGAAGCCATAACGGGAGCGAGCGCGGGAGAAAAACTCATAGGGCCGACCGCGACAAAAACGGGCGCCTCACTATACAAAAATAAGCCAGGATATACGAGACAGCCCCAAAATCAGAGCGTACAATGTTTTAAATGCGGAAAAACTGGTCATTATGGACGAAAATGCCGAAGCCAAGGAAACGCATTACCTAAACCTAGCAAACCTGCACAAGTAAATGCACTGCAAAAATATTGCAATTATTGCAAAAAATCGGGGCATAACCGAGATGAGTGTTGGACATTAAAAGGGCGAAACTACACCCCCAACATCAATAAATCTAGAAAAAACGAAAAAAGACAACAATTAAAAGTGCCGAACCGAAGGAAGAACGCTGACTCTGCAAGCAGCGAAGACGAGCAAGAGGAGGCGAAAGGAAAACAACTACGACCTGCCTCAGAATATCGGGTTACACATATCAAAAGTGTGCCATACGGCCGTACAAAGCCAGAACTGTTATTAACAAGATTACCCATACGAGAAGTAAAACCCGGAGCATCGAATATGCTATATGACTCTGGTTCAACAATTTCATTAATAAAACTAAACGCGTTAAAAGATGACGCCCTAATCTATGAAGATCGCATAGCTCTCACCGGAATCACGGGACACAAAATACACACACTCGGAAAAGTGTATGCGACCATTGAAACAAATAAATTAAAAATTAAACACGCATTTTATGCGGTAGGAGAGGACATGGCCATAGAATACGATGGAATCCTAGGAATAGATTTCCTACGGAAACACGCCGCATCTTGCGATTACGAGCAAATGCAATTAAAAATAAAGGAAGAAACTTTCAAATTGCACCCGTATGGAAAGGTCACACTAAAGCCTCGAAGCGAGACTATAATAGAGGCAATTACGGATAAGAATAAAGAAGGTATCGAACAAGCAAGACAGATGAAACCAGGAGTTTATATTGGAAACTGCCTAGTGAAACCGGAGAATCATATTTGCATTGTAAGCGTAATAAATACTACAGACGAGGAAATTGAAATACCGATTCCACAAGTTACGCTGGAAGAACTAGAAACAGATACTCATACGAAAATACATGCAACAATGACGGGAAAGGAAACTAAACTTGCGGTATCTCGAAACGAACGCATCTGACTAGCATTACGTACGCAGCACTTAAACGCCGAGGAAAAACGATCACTCCAACACATATGCGAAGAATACGGCGATTTATTTCATTTAGAAGGAGAGCCATTATCGTGCACTGCAGCAGTAAAACACGAAATAAATACACGCGCTGATGCTGCGCCTGTGAATGTAAGACCGTACCGACTTCCAAACAAGCATAAAGCGGAAGTACATCATTCCGGGCAGATACATGTTTTTTAACTTTTTTTGTGTAGATTTTTATTTGCAATCTGTCTTGTATGGAAGACATTTAGCGACAAGTTTGACACATTTAATTCGGTCCTGGACGAGCAGTGTTTATTAACACAATCGTATTATTACACATTTAATTAATTAGATCTTGGGGCATCTTTCGTTAAAATCTTCTTCTGGCAATTTTGAATCTTGCAAGTTGGCCCGCTGAGGAGTTTGGGTGTACTATTAAACGTTTTTTAGTGAAAGTTATATGGATAGATTTGCTCTCGTTTACTTTTATTCGCCATGTCCTGAGTCACTTTTCTATTTTATACAGACTTGTTTGTAAGATATTTGAAGCCATGACTGGATCGTCATGCACTGCCAAGACAGCTGTGTCGCCAGCAAAAGTGCTCACACCGTGAGCACACCGTAATTCTATGATAAGTTGGTAGGTCCGCAGTATGCAGTAGATACAAGGGAGGTCCCAGTACGCTACCCTGAGGGACACCGACATGAATTTTATGAAGAAGAGTTGTAGCATCGCCATGTTTGACGTAAAAGAACCTCCTGTCAAGATAAGATTTGAAGAAGCTGTAGTAGTTTGTAGGAAGGTTAAGCTTAATCGTGTACAAAAGACCGTGCAAAATTTTATCAAAAGCCTGGGATACATCGAGAAATACAGCAGAGCAAAATTGTTTTTTCTCAAGAAAAGCATTGATTTTATCCACCAGTCTGTGCATTTGTTCTATGGTGTTGTGTTTTTTCCTGAACCCATACTGGTGGTCTGGTACTAGTTGACTCTGCTCGATGATAGGCATGATTCTCTGCAGATATAATTTTTCCATTATTTTGGAGGGAACAGGTAATAAGCTGATAGGGCGGTATGACCTCACGTTTTTCGCAAGTTTGCCAGGTTTCTGGATCATGATGACTTCAGATATTTTCCATTGTAAAGGCATATAATTCCTCCACAGTATAGCATTATACAATTGTGTGAGGTAGGTAATGCCTTCAACAGGAAGCTCTTTCAACAATTTGCCTGTTATAAGATCATATCAGGATGCCTTATTAGAATTTAATTTCTTGATTACTGCCAACACTTCGTGTTTGGTAAATTTTTGAATTAGATGATCAAGTTGGTTTGTTTGGTTCAAAACTTTGTTAATATTTATTTCGTCTTTATTCCGAAGTCCGTTGTGCCTGTTAGATACCTCAAGGCACGCTTGCCAGCGTTCCAATGCTAATCAGTTGGCGATTGGAGAAATTTTGAGAGAGTCGCCACTATATGTGCTAGGTGTGATCGTGTCACAACTACTAAATACATTAACGACCCGACGCGACGAGCTGTCTATATGGCACATTTCTGGAATCTTCATTGATGTTTGTCTTCAATGTAGTGCTTGCATCTGCCGGAGTAGCTGTCGGATTACAGCTTGTCATTCCAAACTTCTCGAGTATGGCTTTTGCATATGTTGTCTGTATCAACCGTATGGTTTTCTCTTCTTGATTACGTATAATTTCGACGCTAAGATAAAATGTCGCATCCGAGCTTGTTATCTCAAATTGTTGTTGCATCGCTTTCAATAACTTGATAATTTTTCTTTTTGATTTGCCAAATACGAGGCCATCATCGACATATAATGGGACCAACAGTTTGCCGTCCTCTGAAGTGTATACGCACGGATTTGCATCTATCGGTTCAAGACCAAATTCTCTCATAAAATTGTCAAACTCTTCATGCCATTGACGTAGCGCTTGTCAAAGACTGTAGAGACTCTTGTTTAGAAGACACACGATTTGTACCATCATTGAATCCATCGGGTTGTTCCATATAAACCGTCTCTGTAAGATTGCTATATAAAAATGCGATCTTGACAGTTGGACTATCTCGAAATTCTTCGCTGCTGCCACTGCCAGTAACGTACGCACTGAATCAAATCGTGCTACTGGTGAAAATGTCTCTGAGAAATCAATACCTAGTTTCTGCAAGCACCCTTTTACGACAAGTCTCGCTTTATACCAATCAACACTTCCGTCTGGTTTAATTTTTAAACAAAAGATCCATTTATTACGAATTGGCTTGCGATCCTTTGGTGGTTCGACAAGCGTCCAAGTTTTGTTGCGTTTGAGCGAGTCAAGCTCTTCTGCCATTGCCAATTTCCATTTCTTTGCATCTGGAGATGTCTTCGTTTCTTCAACTGTTGTAGGTAATTCAACGTTTGCAATAAACGCACTTGCGCATAATTGTACGCTAGTCATTAACGTAACGCATTGTGTTTTTCTTCGCGTTTGATTTGCAATGCTATCAGCTCTAACTTTGACCGTACGCTTTTCACGCTTCTTGCGCGGTCTCTTACTGGCCTCCTCTCCTTTTTTCACTTGCCTCCTTTTCAGTTTTAGCGTAATCATCTTCGGTTTTGATGTCTTCATCAGTCGTTCTTGAATCATTTTTGTCATCTGGTATGACAATTCTTGCCATTTGCTGTGTTTGAGGTTCGACTATAATGACATCTCTCCGAATTACAACACGTCGAGTACCTGGTTGCCAAAGACGATATGCTTTGTATGCACATCCAACAAGTAGCATTTTTTCAGATTTTGGATCAAACTTTGATCTCTTCCCTTTATTTATCAGAACGTCAATCAGCTTTGCTGCCATAAATACGCAGATGTTCAATATTCGGCTTGTGTCCAGTAAACGCTTCTTGTGGAGTCTTGTTGTTTAGTCGTTTCAACGGAATGCAATTACGAATCTTTGCTGCTGTCGTTACCGCTTCTGCCCATAGTGGTAAGTCTGCACCTGTAAGCATCGCTCTAGCCATTTCGACTATCGTGCGATTCTGACGTTCAACACATTCATTCATCTGTGGAGCGCCTGGTGCTGAAAACTCTTGTACAATTGAGTGTTTTTTCATTAGTTTACGCATTTCAGTACTTTCAAATTCAGGTGCATTGTCAGAACGTGTACGTTTTACCTCATTACCAGTTGCCTTTACCTTGGCAATTACCTCCTGTATGGCTTCGAGTATTTGCGACTTAACTGCCATTGGTATGACAAACAAAAAACCAGAATAGTCATCTACGAATACCGCCATTACATCTACAATGTTTTGCATAAACACATGCTTCGCAGAAACAGTTATCGTTCCCACTGGTTGAACATTTCGCTAATCTCATACTTTCAACCGCTGAACTGCTTGCAAGTTGACGGACGAACTGAACCATAGTTTACGTGGCCTAACCGTTCATTTCATACCTAAAGCGAAGCCTCTTGAACGCTAATGTTTGCTGCATTGCCGACTTGAATAAAGTCCATCTCGTAGAGATTTTTTGGTAAACGATGTCCTGTTGCCAGTCGTCGACCATCCATCGACATCTCGATCACATCTTCACCAAACTTCACGTTGACTTGCATCTTTGTTGCTGCACCAAGTGAAAGCAAATTACGACCAGGTTGCGGCACGTATAATACATTTGTTAGCGTAACATCGCCTCCTGATAAAGATTTAACATTAAATATTCTTTTGCCTCTAGAATAAGTAACTTTATTGTTGCCTACTGTGATTGAATATGAGCCGTCGTTAATCTCTTCAAATGATGTGAATACGTCTCTTCGGTACGTCATATGATTCGAGGCACCACTGTCATCTGTCCATGAGTCTTGACTGTTGACTGCTATGTACATACACCGACCGACATGCGAGCATTAGTGACTTGCTGTACATCTGATTTGCTTCAGTTGATTTACTTTGTGACTGCTCTTTTGCAATTCTGGCTTTGTATTTGCGGCAATCTTTTTGGAAATGATCAGGCTTGTGACATTCAAAGCATTCACCTTTGCTTCGTGACTTCTTGTCAACGTTCGGCTTTTTATCGTTGCTTGACTTTAGCGATTTTGTGACAAGTGCATCACCGCTGTCTGATTTGCTGCTGGTTTCATCTTTTCGTGATTCAATCAGTACAAGCTGTTGACGGATGTCATCAAATTTTATCGTTCTGTCACCTGTTGCTTGTATGTAATACGTTTCACGGAATGTGTCGAATTTTGCAGGCAAATCATTGATTAACTTCGCTACCAATGTTGCGTCACTGATCTTCTCGCTCATTACTCGGAACAATAACTCTGGACGGACTGTCCTTATTTGAACTTCATGGCGTGCAATGCCTGATTCAGCAGATATTTATTTGCTTCAGTCTTTGTCTCGTAAAATGACTTTATTTTTGTAAACATCGCTTTCAAGGTGTTACATTTGCTAGGCAGTAATGTGACAGGTATTTTAGCACGGCAAGGTACGAGTTAGAATAGTTCCCGAGAAACGAAACGAAACGGATAATATGTTGTACAATATGAAAGACTTTATTGCGAACACGTTTACAATATGTGTCACGGGCGAGATCAAGGACGGAAGTGAAGAATGAACGTTAGTTACTTTTAGAAACGGAAAAGATACAATAGCGCCCTCAGTTAGCGGTAACTAAAATAAATGTAAAGGTGTCAGTACTGCTTCTGGTGAGGAACTGACAGCGCCACTTGTAGGTGCAACCCGAAGTTATAGGGCGGTCATTATAAATTCCCCAACAACATTCTCATATTGCCAAATGATCATCGTCGCTTAAACAGCCTGACAAAATACGCATTGCCTTTGCATCCTTCTTTTGCCACTCTCTTATTTCTTCCGGTCTTCCATCCGCCGGATATATATCTCACTGCCGTGCACGACCTCGTAGACGCCGACCTTTTTGAGACAGGCAATTACCTCAAACTTCCAGCGTTGATACGATGCCTTTGTCAAGACGTTCGTGAGTCGACATTTCGATTGTGGTCTGCTCTCAACGCATTATCAAGAGTGTGCAAGATAGGCTCGACTTACTTTTACGAACGAGACTCGAATCTAATTTCTTACGTAAATAACGCACGAGTACGCTCTGGGCTGCCCTGGGTTGTCCTGGGCCCATAATCTGTTGCGCAGGATTATTTAATAAAAAAAAAACCCAGGGGATTGTAATTAAGAATACGTGTGTAATTATAAAGATATCCGGCTGCTTTACACGGATCATCAGTTTAAATAGTTGTCCAACTCGTATCCCGCAGGCTTTGACGACAAAACCTCTAACAAATTCACAATTATTTTTAAAAGACTTGAATATCATACCTCTATCAAGTGCTGAAATCACTGAAAATAGATTTTTTCGGGCACTCGGTATATATAGGACATTTTCCATTCTGCACGGCAGCCATTTTCTTTTAACAAGCACTTCAAATTTAATCGTTCCTCTTCCAAAAGCGTCCATGGTAGATTTGTCTCCGATGTAAACTTTAACTGGCGTTTCAAAAAGTTCAAACGATGAAAACCATTCGCTATGATGTGTAACATGGTCTGTCGCGCCCGAATCTACAATCCACGAATCATTATTAAGTTCAATATTCATAGCTTCACAGATGAAGGTTTCTTCATTGTTGCTACTAGTCGTTGCACTTGTTCCCTCTGGCTTCTTCTGTTTAACAGTCGGACAATTTCGCCGAATATGTCCCTTTCCGCCGCAGTTGTAGCATTTGAATAATTTTTCTTTATTTTTGCTAACTTTAGACTCAACAGGTTTCTTCAGATGCTGGTTCTTACTACTACGTTCCTTCTTTCCTTGGATTTTAGCCTTGCTTGCCAGTAGAGCTGTTAGTTCCTCTTGTTTTCCCGTTCGTTGCTTCCAACGTGACTCTTCAGACGTTAAAACTCGGTCGGAATTTTCGGTCTCGCCCACCAAGCTTGACGAAGGCTTTCATACTCGTCCGGTAGCGTGTCCAACAGTTTAACCACTAGGGATGATTCGTCAGGTTTTACATTCATCTGCTGAATACGCAAGGTTAGTCCCTCAAATTTAACAATATGCGTAACCATATCATCAGCCGGATTCATACTAAAATTGAAAAACTCAGACTGAACAGTATGAGCAGCTTGTTTAGTTTGTCGCTCAAATACCGCATGTAATTTGAGCCACATTTCTCTAGCAGTTTCACACTTAACCAAGAGTGTCATTACTTTGGCTTCCAGCGTTGTAACGATATAATCTGACTTGCAGCACGATCCGCCTTGTCCCAGACTTTAGCTCTCGTTCGATACTGCACTTGTTCCTCATTAGTTGCATCGATCATTAATGGTTCCGGTTTTACAATTTCACCAAGACAAACCTCATATGCGTCGGTCCCACGTAGCAGATTTCTTATAGCAAACTTCCAGGTATTCCAATTTTCTGCGCCTCGTAACTTTTCAACTCCGTGGAACTCCATGATTGATTTGTTTCAAGATATTTCCAGTGAACGATCCAGACAATCGCGCCCTTAACCTTATGCGTTTGTCCCGTTCACAGAGGCAGAAGAATACAGCACTTCTACAGCAAATTCCATTTTATTACAAGGAACCACGCTCTGCTACCATGTTGATGTTTTCAACAGAAAACAGTCAATATGATTATATCTGTAGTTTTTAATTATATATCCGATACAATATACTGTGTGAGCGGCGTGACGTACAGGCAGAAAGCGCGGAACGACAGTTGGTACGCATGAACAGTAACGAAAACTGTATAAACATAGATAGATTATAAAATATACATTAAGGCTCTATAAATGTGAGTATTCTTATTCCGCCATTTTGGATCCAATCATCTGTAAAAACATAACCTTTTCGTAAACGTCA